>NC_069499.1:1323081756-1323181756 GCF_027579735.1 Bombina bombina | reverse complement strand
TATGTACACTCAATAAGATATATGACATAACTAGTTGAACATTTGACACAACCTTTTGTGAGAAATGATTCACGTGATTGGCAAGAGTAAAATTCCCGACCCTCAGTCATGATGTCACATGCTTTACATCTGTGGTTACCACATTTGTATGTGCCATTGACAAGTAACCATGATCCTGTATTTTTCTTCATATTTGGTAACTGACTGGGGGCAAGAATGTTACCCAAGGTGAGATTTCGAGAATATACGCACCTGAATCCCTTCTCAACTGTTTCTTTTAGACAGGTATCCCCCCACTAATAATTAATCTACCCTAACTGTTATACTAAATTACATTAAACTATATTAAATTAATAATTAATCTACCCTAACTGTTATACTAAATTACATTAAACTATATTAAAATAATAATTAATCTACCCTAACTGTTATACTAAAATTACATTAAACTACAAATTAAATTAACTATGTTATATATTTAAAAACCTAACCCTACTCAAATAATTTAAATCTACTATTACAAATTACAAAGTTACCAAAAACTGACAACTAAGTTACAAAAAAAATATAAACACTAAGTTACACAAAATAAAAAATAAATTATCAAAGACTTAAACTAATTACACCTAATCTAAGAGCCCTATGAAAATAAAAAATCCCCCCAAAATAAAAAAAAACCCTAGCCTACAATAAACTACCAATGGCCCTTAAAAGGGCCTTTTGCAGGGCATTGCCCCCCAAAAAATCAGCTCTTTTACCTGTAAAAAAAAAATACAAACACCCCCCCAACAGTAAAACCCACCACCCACACAACCAACCCCCCAAATAAAAACCTAATCTAAACAACCTAAGCTCCCCATTGCCCTGAGAAAGGGCATTTGTATGGGCATTGCCCTTAAAAGGGCATTTAGCTCTTTTTCAAAAGCCCAAACCCTAATCTAAAGTTAAAACCCACCCAATAAACCCTTAAAAAAGCCTAACACTAACCCCTGAAGATCCACTTACAGTTTCTGAAGTGCCGACATCCATCCTCAACGAAGCGGCAGAAGTCCTCATCGAATCCGGCAGAAGTCTTCATCCAAGCGGGCCTACGTCTTCATCCAACCGGGCAGAAGTCTTCATCCAGACTGCATCTTCTATCTTCATCCATCCGGTGCGGAGCGGCTCCTTCTTCAAGACATCCGACGCGGAGCATCCTCTTCGTTCGACGTCTTCTTTACAATGAATATTCCTTTAAATGACGTCATCCAAGATGGCGTCCCTTAGATTCCGATTGGCTGATAGAATTCTATCAGCCAATTGGAATTAAGGTTGAAAAAAAATCTTATTGGCTGTCAGCCAATAGGATTGAGCTTTCATCCTATTGGCTGATCCAATCAGTCAATAGGATTGAGCTTGCATTCTATTGGCTGATTGGAATAGCCAATAGAATGCAAGCTCAGTCCTATTGGCTGATTGGATCAGCCAATAGGATGAAAGCTCAATCCTATTGGCTAAATTCAACAGTCAATAGGATTTTTTCAACCTTAATTCCGATTCGCTGATAGAATTATATCAGCCAATCAGAATCTAAGGGACGCCATCTTGGATGACGTCATTTAAAGGAACATTCATTGTAAAGAAGACATTGAACGAAGAGGATGCTCCGCGTCGGATGTCTTGAAGAAGGAGCTGCTCCGCGCCGGATGGATGAAGATAGAAGATGCCGTCTGGATGAAGGCTTTTGCCCGGTTGGATGAAGACGTCGGCCCGCTTGGATTCAGACTTCTGCCGCTTGGATTCAGACTTCTGCCGCTTCGTTGAGGAAGGATGTCGGCTCTTCAGAAACTGTAAGTGGATTTTGGGGGTTAGTGTTAGGCTTTTTAAAGGGTTTACTGGGTGGGTTTTAATATTAGATTAGGGATTGGGCTTTTGAAAAAGAGCTAAATGCCCTTTTAAGGGCAATGCCCATCCAAATGCCCTTTTCAGGGCAATGGGGAGCTTAGGTTGTTTAGATTAGGTTTTTATTTGGGGGGTTGGTTGTGTGGGTGGTGGGTTTTACTGTTGGGGGGTTGTTTGTATTATTTTTTTTTACAGGTAAAAGAGACGATTTCTTTGAGGCAATGCCCCGCAAAAGGCCCTTTTAAGGGTCATTGGTAATTTATTGTAGGCTAGGGGGGTTTATTTTGGGGGGCTTTTTTATTTTCATAGGGATCTTAGATTAGGTGTAATTAGTTCAAATCTTTGATAATTTATTTTTTATTTTGTGTAATTTAGTGTTTATTTTTTTTGTAACTTAGTGTTTGTAATTTTTTGTAACTTAGTTGTTAGTTTTTGGTAACTTTTTAATAGTATATTTACATTATTTGAGTAGGGTTAGGTTTTTAAATATATAATATAATTAATTTAATTTGTAGTTTAATGTAATTTTAGTATAACAGTTAGGGTAGATTAATTATTAGTTTAATATAGTTTAATGTAATTTAGTATAACAGTTAGGGTAGATTAATTATTAGTTTAATTTAAATCTAAAGGTAAGTTTAAATTTATTATAAGATAGGGATGATTTGATATTTAATATAAAGTTAGCGGGTTGTTAGGTTTAGGGGTTAATAGGTTTAGTAAGTGGTACTGATGTGGGAGGCTAGGGGTTTAGGGGTTAATAACTTTATTTAGTTGCTGTGGGCTCCGGGAGCGGCGGGATAGGGGTTAATACTTTTATGTAGGTGGCGGCGGTGTTGGGACGGCAGATTAGGGGTTAATAACATAATGTAGGTGGTGGCGGTGTCGGGGCGGCAGATTAGGGGTTAATAACATTATGTAGGTGGCGGCGATGTCGGGGCGGCAGATTAGGGGTTAATAACATTATGTAGGTGGCGGCGATGTCGGGATGCAGATTAGGGGGGTTTAGACTTGGGGGTTATGTTAGGGTGTTAGGTGTAAACGTTACTTTTATTCTCCCATAGAAATCAATGGGATATTGGGCAGCATCGAACATAAGCTTTCACTGCTTTCAGACTCCCATTGATTCCTATGGCATCCGCCGCCTCCAGGGTGGCGGATTGAAAACCAGGTACGCTGGGCCGGAATAGTGGCGAGCGTACCTATTACATATTTGTTAACTAGCAAAAGTGGTCAGATAGTGCCGAATTTGCATTCGGAACAGCTGTAGTGACATAAGCATCTATCTGTGTCGGACTGAGACCGGTGGATCGTATGTTAGGTCACAGATTTCAACTTTTGCCGGTCTGTAGGCTTTGATAAAAAAAGGGGAATCAAGCTCGCCACAATTACGCTGCGGAATTCCAGCGTATTTGCGGTTGACAGCTTGATAAATATCCCTCAATATCTATATTTTAAAAATCCAACTAGATGCAAATTCTCAATTACCTGATGATACAAAGTTAATATAGGGTCATTTTGCTTATACAGTATGCTTCCTGAAAATATAAATGAAAACATTAAGGAGAGCTCAAGCATTTTCATTACTAGTGAATAGTTATTAAAGGGATATGAAACCAAAAATATTTCTTTAATAATTCAGATAGAACATGCACTTTTAAACAACTTTCTAATTTACTTGTATTATCAAATTGCCTTTGTTCCTTTGGCAACCTTTGTTGAAAAGCATGGAGGTAAGCTTAGGAGTGTGTATGTATCTGCAGCCCTATATGGTAACAGTTTTGCAAGAATGTTATACACTAGGTGGCAGCACTATTTGTGGCATAAAGTGCTCCAGATACATTTGATAATAGAAGTAATATTTTTATAATTGTATGATCCATCTGAATCATGAATTGTTTTCATGTCAATTTAATTTAAAAGAAGATAGAAATTTACATTTAGATATAACTTAAAGAAATCTATGTTGCTTTGCTGAGCTCATTATAAACACACACTATCTGTCCATTGCATGGTCCTCTGGGGAGTCAAAGAGAAAAGGAAAATAAATGCAAAATTAGGACAAATTCATGTCATGCAGCTCTGAGTTTATCAACCTGGGCTAATTGAGGGTACTCTGCAGTAATCTACCACCTACAAACCTATTTTTATCTTATCTCAGTGCATTTTAACAGTTTTTCACAGGTCAACAGTGCTAGTTCATGTGTACCATATATACAGTATATATACAGTATATATATATATAATTGTGCTCATTCCCGAGGAGTTATTTGTGAGTCAGCACCTCCTCTCCTTTGAGAGTTACTAGGCATCAGTGGACATTCATGCCCTACTATCCTGCCTTTGCCACATAAGACAATAGATAGAGGGGAGATTTACCATTTACATTTCTCAAATGTGTGTCTTTTACCCAAAACATCATAATCAAGAACACTCATAAGAAGGAAACACAGAATCAATAAAGAACAATGCACATATTAGTACTCTGAAATTAGATTTAAAAACAAGTTAACTTGTTCTTAATGTAAGACCTTAGCAATCACTTCTAGGGTGCAACCTACTGCTTTACTTAAAGGGATACTGAACCCACATTTTTTTCTTTCATGATTCAGATAAAGCATGCAGTTTTAAGAAACTTTTTAATTTACTCCTTTTATCAATTTGTTTTCGTTCTCTTGCTTCAAATTGCATGCTCTATCTGAATCATGAAAGAAAAAATTTGAGTTCAGTGTCCCTTTAACTACAATCTCCATAATGCAGTGAGGTGCAAACCCAGGAGACAACTAACCACTATGGTATAATAAAGAAAAATCAATTGCATTTTGGAGGAAACATTTTCTGACTTGGAGAAATCACTTTGACTCACCCTTTTTCCTGCGTTTTCCTTATTGTAGTATTATTATAATTGCACACAGTTTATGTCAGTTATACTAATGTTCCAATGCATAAAGTTTGCATTAAGTGAACACATAACAGACTTTTGCCTAATTTGGTATGTTTTACTATGAACCTAAAGGAATATATGTTCCATTTAAAATAGGCAAATTTTAAATAAAGCAGAAGTGAATGCTTGTGGGTATGTCACTGTCAGCCGTAGAGCTTTGGGAGATGTCCTAACCAGCCAATGAACAATCTACCCCTCTAGACATGAGTTATGTACAAACATGCATTTCCTTTTAGTTTCAAAATAAAAAAACAAAATGTATGCTTACCTGATAAATGTATTTATTTCCGGATAAGGTGAGTCCACGAAATCATCAATTGCTGTTGGGAATATCACTCCAGGCCAGCAGGAGGAAGCACAGAGCACCATAGCAAAGCTGCTAACTGTCACTTCCCTTTCCACAATCCCAAGTTATTCACCCGAAGGAAAATGGAGAAAAAGGAAATAACACAAGGTGTAGAGGTGCCTGAGGTTAAAGTTAAAAATAACTGTCTTAAAATAAAGGGCGGGCCGTGGACTCACCGTATACGGAAATAAATTTATCAAGTAAGCATAAATTTTGTTTTCTTATCTAAGATATGATGAGTCCACAGAATAATCAATTACTGTTGGGAACCAATACCCAAGCTAGAGGACACCGATGATTAGGGTTGGACAAGACGGGTAACCTAAACAGAAGGCACCACTGCTTGAAGAACCTTTCTCCCAAAAGAACCTCAACTGAGGCAAAAGTATGACATTTTAATTTTTTTGACAGGGTATGCAGAGAAGACCAAGTTGCAGCCTTGCAAAACCGTTCCAGAGAAGCTTCATTTTTGAAAACCCAAGAAAAAGAGACAGCCCTAGTGGAACGAGCCGTAATTCTCACAGGAGACTGCTGCCCAGCAGTCTCATAAGCAAAACCAAATATACTTCTCAACCAGAGAGAAAGAAAAGTAGCAGAAGCTTTCTGACCTTTACATTTCCCAGAGAAACAAACAAACAGGGCAGAAGACTGGCGAAAATCCTTAGTCGCCTGAAAATAACATTTTAAAGCATGTACAACCTCTAAGTTGTGCAACAAACGTTCTTCGGAAAAGAAGAACTATGATAAAGAGAAGGAACAACAATTTCCTGATTTAAATTTCTGTCTGAAACCACTTTAGGAAGGAAACTAAATTAGTATGAAGAACCGCCTCATCGGCATGAAAGATAAGATAAGGCGAATCATACTGCAAAGCTGAGAGTTCCGAGACTCTCCAAGCAGAAGAGATAGCAATAAGAAACAAAACCTTCCAAGATAAGAAACTTAATATCTATGGAATGCAATGGCTCAAACATAGCTTGCTGCAAAACTTTAAGAACAAAGTTAAGGCTCCCAGGAGGAACAACAGATTTACACACAGGCCTAATACTGACCAAGGCCTGACAAAAAGATTGCATATCTGACACGTCCGCCAGACGTTTATGCAGCAAAAAGGATAAATAAAGAAACAAGTACATCCTAGACTGACTCTCCAGGAAGGTATCTGCTATTGCATACACAATATAAAGGATACAGTATATGGTGGAGATCATAAACAAAAAAGATAAAAAAAAAAACGTTCCCATAAATATGGAACGTTTCAAATTCACTATGAGCTAAGCGTTCATAGAAATCTCCCAGAGACAGTTGAATTGAAATCAATAGATTACATTTTTTAGTTTAGTATCCCTTAAAAATGTAGTTCCTTAGTTCACACTGGAGATCTCAGTCTGATTGTTTTAGATCTACTTAGTAACAGGGAGATCTATCGGAGCTCTGATTTAACGGATGGAGCAGACCGAAAATGGGGTGGGTCACGTGATCGGACCCGGCGAGACAGAAATGGTGCTGCATCTCCTCAGTAAAAGAACAAAGGCGGGGACACGGCAGCAGCATAGCAGTGAAGCTCGAAAAATATATTCAACATCTCGCTACATTCTCTATGCACAGAACTACAAAAAATGGCTAAATAAAGGCACGCTCCTATAAGACTCATAGATAAAAGGAAGGAGCCAGAAAAACAAAACGTCTCACCCCCAAAACTTGCGCATTCGAAGCTTTGCTGTGGTGCTCTTTGCCTCCTCCTGCTGGCCTGGAGTGATATTCCCAACATAAATTCATGATTCCGTGGACTCACTGTATCTTAGGAAAGAAATAACATTTTTTTTTGCATGATGGACATTTGTTTTAAACAATTGCTTTAAGAAGACATTTTTTCCCATCTTTGAATATGTATATTATTAGTGTCCCGGCCCTAGTGTTTCATCTCAGTCACTTCCTCTCACTCTATATGTTCTACTGAAGCTTATAGGTGGTCCTGCCATTTTAGTTAAAGTATTTACTGGTTTTGGAGTTATTCTCTAACTTTATAATTTTGGCTTGAGCTCTTCATTTATGATTGGGTGCTGTCTGCCAAATTATTTGGATTGTTTTACTATCACCTGCCGCCTGCCCTTGGACTACCTTATTATCCTTCTGCCTCATGATGTGGTTGTAAGCACTTTGTGTCTTTAAGGTCACCACTGTCCCTTTGGGCTTCTGTGCATCATCTCAAGGTTACCAGATATTAGTTATTGCTGATATTCTCTTGGTATTTGCAAGCATGCCAATATCTATCCCATGCTGTGTGCCAAGGATAAATGCAGATTTGCCTGTAACGATGAAAGTCAGATGAAGCCGCATTTTAAAGCTGATACCAGAGATCCAATCATTGCATCTCTCTAAATCATGATCATATTATGAGCAATGAAAATAAAAACAGATTAAAAACACTGCTCTATCCCAAGTACTTCTTACTCACACGCCTGCACACACATGCACTCTTACACACACATGCACTCTTACACAGGTGCACACACACACATGCACACAACACACACATGCACTCTTACACACGTGCACACACACACATGCACAGAACATACAAAAACATGCCCAATATAGCTCAATATATTAATTTGTGTAAATTGAATGCCAGGGTTGCTAATGTTTTGCATTATTCTACATATTTCTGAACACAGACACTGTTATCTGGTTCCTAAGAATTATGTGGTTGGCTCAATATTTGTGCTGGCTCCTAAAAGTGAAATAAATTTGTCCCCAATAGAAATGTATATAAAAATACAGGGAAAGCCATAAAGCAATGTTGTTTAAAATAGCATTTCAATGCAAACTATAGCTATACAATGTTATAATCTGATATACACATACACACTGTGTGTATTTGTCAGCCATCACAAGCAACAGATGTAATTGCCTCACAGTGTTTTCTGGTATCTAGGCTGTTAAGATATACAACAGCCTGCGTCTGCTAACAGTATGGCTGTCAATAACAAACTGCCTAAGCAGGGGAACGGCTCACAGCCTCACACAGTACTGCCGGTTTTCTGTCGAGAACTGCAATTCATCGAAAACTGCTGGTAATATAACTTAGTACTTTTTTGCCATACTTCTCTCCCCTGCAGGTACAAAGCACTGAACTAGAGGGCAGTGTGACAGCTGCTCCCTCCTCACTCACTCACTCACTTACTCACTCACTCACTCACTCACTCACTTTAGCGGAGCTACCGGTGTTCTGTCGAGAACTGCAATTCATCAAAAACTGCAATCTGACGTCACTTCCGGTGCGCACCCGAGATTATTCATCTGAAAAAAGGCGGACCCTTAAGGAGAATTTATTTAATTGACCCCATCATAAGTGAGGCCATAGGCAATCGCCTATTTGGCCTAGTGGTAGAGCTGCCTCTGGGTAGTTGTTTTGTTTAAATGTTAACATAGCTATGAAACCTGCTTACAAATAACATATTCTCCTTAAAGAATTAATTTGTGATAGCAACAAAGTGCCAGAAAGTTACAAAAAGTATTCTAAGCTGGAGAAAAATGATAAAGGAAGGATTAAATTCACGTCATCAATGACCAACCAGAGTGAGCTGATAAGGACAACTCTTTAAAATCTATAGGTTGACAGAAACTCCTCTTCAGAAGCATAAAGGTAAAAGTAATTTTATTCAGAAATGAAGCATCTTTTTTCAAAAATTAAAAGGAAAAATGCATGTTAAAAATCCTTCTTTTGGATTTAACAATGAAATACTTTCCTTTAATTTCCCTTTAAAGTGAGGACTTTCCCAAGTTTAACTGAGACAGTACTATGCTACTATGCCTTTTCTTTTTTACTTATTTGCTCAACATTGCATTCTGCTTCTTAATATGATAGTTAAAATAACTTTTCATCTCTGAGTTTAACAAATGTGTCTCTTTTAAGAACTAGAGATTTTTTTTAACTTAATTTAACATTTTAAGGGACTGCTGCTAATATGGTGGAGTTAGAACAAACTGGGGTGGAGTCAATGTGGTATGGGCAGGTTTGGCCAATCCTGGGTCCTTGTCTGGGTGTAACTGGACATGGTATTGGTTGTTCTACAATTTATCGTATGGTAGTGAAACATAAATAGTTGAAGGAAAGACATTTGGACAGAGTTCCCACATAAGAAGCATCTCACAAACAGTAGGGAGATTTGGAGCTCTACAAATCTATAAATGTAAGTTTGTACATTAAATATCATTTGACATTTTCTGACCTGTTTTTCCAATCTGTACAAATCCCTTTACAAAGTACATTGGGTTCAGATGTAATTACCCTGAACGTCTGTTTGGGCGTGGGGTGGGGTTAAAAAAACAATAAGCAGCCTCTCTAACTTCTCTCTCACCTACAGCTCCCTTCCATAGTGAAAAATGGAAAACAAAAATATTATATTGAAATTATTTATTTACCTTAAAATATTTTCAAATTGCTACTTGATTATTGTCATATTTTGTCCATGTTTCATTCACCCTGTTGTCATTGGATGTTTAAATAATTCTCAGCCATGTATGAGCTGAAGGAACAGGGGTACCAAGACTGGAGTCCAGTGAGTGGCCAATCATAATTATTGTCATCAAATTTCTGGCATTCTGAATGGTGAGTTAGCTTCTATCTGAACATGTTATTTATTATTGATAATATTTGTGCACATTCTACAGATCTTGGAATCTCATGGATTTGTACATTTTTTAGAACATTTAACTCATACTTGCAGAAATCATTGATGTTGATTTCATGATGAAAGTGTTTATTGAATTAATACAGTTTTCCAAGGAACAACAGCTTCATCAATATTATAACAAACTGGCTCTAAGGTGTTCATGAATTTTACTATCATCATGTTATGCTATATTTGCTGTTTTTCACTGCACTTTTTTCCTTAACTGTTACTAGTAGGATTTGATGAAGAAGACTGACATTATTTTTTAAAAGCTTTAGAATTTATGGTAGCATAATTTTTCTTTTCAAGGTTTCCACAAGTTTCTTTCAGTTGAATTTCAAATGTGCTAATGGTTCTTTTTATCCATTATTTTCAGCTGACTAAATTACAGCTTTGAAGGGCATTAGAAAGTAAAGACATTTTTTGCAATTGATCGATCATGTTATATTGTCTAGAGCAGTGGTCTCAAAGTACCGGCCCCAGGGCCATATGCGGCCCTCAAGATAGTTTAATCGGGCCTCCCTTGTTTAATAGGTAAACTATTAATTTGGGCTGTCAGTTTTCTTTTAGGGTTCTATATAGGCACTCATCCTATAATATAAAAGGCCAAGTGTGTTTGTCCGAAGCTGTCATGCGCAGTAGAGACAGCACGAGGACAAACACACCTGGCCTTTGAGTCCCTAGCTGATCTGAGGCAGAAGTGGGCGTGTCCGGGCACGAGGGGCATGGCCGGCATGAAGGGGGCGTGGTCGTGCATGAATGACCATGAAGGGGGCGTGGCCAGGCATGAAGGGGGCGTGGTCGAGCGCAGTTGCGCGATAGAGGGGAGAGAGATAGAGAGGGGAGAGAGAGGGGGGCGGAGAGAGAGAGAGGGGAGAGAGAGAGGGGGAGAGAGAGAGAGGGGGGAGTGAGAGGGAGTGAGAGGGGAGGGGGGGAGAGGGGGGGGAGAGAGAGGGGAGGGGGGAGAGAGAGGGGAGAGAGAGGAGAGAGGGGAGGAGAGAGAGGGGGAGAGAGGAGGGGGAGAGAGAGGAGGGGGAGAGAGAGGGGGGAGAGAGAGGTAGGAGAGAGAGCAAAAGAGAGGGGTGGAAAGAGCGCAAAAGAGAGGGGGGAGAGAGCGCAAAAGTGAGGGGGGAGAGAGAGCGCAAAAGAGAGAGGGGAGAGAGAGCACAAAAGAGAGGGGGGAAGAGCGCAAAAGTGAGGGGGGAGAGCGCAAAAGAGAGAGGGGAGAGAGAGCTCAAAAGAGAGGGGGGAAGAGCGCAAAAGAGAGGGGGGAGAGAGAGCGCAAAAGAGTGGGGGGAGAGAGAGAGGGCAAAAGAGAGGGGGTAGAGAGCGCAAAAGAGAGGGGGTAAAGAGCGCAAAAGAGAGGGGGGAGAGAGAGCACAAAAGAGAGGGGGGAGAGAGAGCACAAAAGAGAGGGGGGAGAGAGAGCGCAAAAGAGAGGGGAGAGAGAGAGCGCAAAAGACAGGGGGGAGAGAGAGCGCAAAAGAGAGGGGAGAGAGAGAGGGGTGGAGAGAGCACAAAAGAGATGGGGTAGAGAGAGAGAGTGCAAAAGAGAGTGGGAGAGAGAGAGCACAAAAGAGAGGGGGAGAGAGCGCAAACGAGAGGGGGGAGAGAGAGAGCCCAAAAAGAGAGGAGGGAGAGAGAGCGCAAAAGAGAGGGGGAGAGAGAGCGCAAAAGAGAGGGGAGAGAGAGGGGGAGAGAGCAAAAGAGAGGGGGAGAGAGAGTGCAAAAGAGAGGGGGAGAGAGCGCAAAACAGAGGGGGGAGAGAGATCGCAGAAGAGAGGGGGGAGAGAGAGTGCAAAAGAGGGGGGAGAGAGAGAGCGCAAAAGGAAGGGGGAAGAGTGCAAAAGAGAGGGGGGAGAGAGCACAAAAGAGAGGGGGAGAGAGAGCGCAAAAGTGAGGGGGGAGAGAGAGCCCAAAAGAGAGAGGGGAGAGAGAGCGCTAAAGAGAGGGGGGAAGAGCGCAAAAGAGAGGGGGAGAGAGCACAAAAGAGAGGGGGAGGGAGAGCACAAAAGTGAGGGGGGAGAGAGAGCGCAAAAGAGAGAGGGGAGAGAGGGCAAAAGAGAGGGGGTAGAGAGCTCAAAAGAGAGGGGGGAGACAGAGCACAAAAGAGAGGGGAGAGAGAGCGCAAAAGAGAGGGGGGGAGAGAGAGGGCAAAAGAGAGGGGGAGAGAGAGCACAAAAGAGAGGGGAGAGAGAGAGGGGTAGAGAGAAAGTGCAAAAGAGAGGGGGAGAGAGAGAGCGCAAAAGAGAGGGGGAGAGAGAGAGCACAAAAGAGAGGGGAGAGAGAGAGCGCAAAAGAGAGGGGGAGAGAGAGAGCACAAAAGAGAGGGGAGAGAGAGGGGGAGAGAGCGCAAAAGAGATGGGGGAGAGAGAGTGCAAAAGAGATGGGGGAGAGAGAGAGCGCAAAAGAGAGGGGGAAGAGAGAGCGCAAAAGAGAGGGGGAAGAGAGAGAGCGCAAAAGAGAGGGGGAGAGAGTGCAAAAGAGAGGGGGGAGAGATAGAGCAAAAGAGAGGGGAGAGAGCGCAAAAGAGAGGGGGGAGAGAGAGAGCGCAAAAAAGAGGGGGGAGAGAGCGCAAAAGAGAGGGGGAGAGAGCTCAAAAGACAGGGGGGAGAGAGAGAGCTCAAAAGAGAGGGGGAGAGAGAGAGAGAGAGAAAGAGAGGTGGGAGAGAGAGAGAGACAGCAAAAGAGAGGGGAGAGAGAGAGGGGTAGAGAGAAAGTGCAAAAGAGAGGGGGAGAGAGAGAGCGCAAAAGAGAGGGGGGAGAGAAAGAGCACAAAAGAGAGGGGGGAGAGAGAGCGCAAAAGAGAGGGGGAGAGAGAGAGCACAAAAGAGAGGGGAGAGAGAGGGGGAGAGAGCGCAAAAGAGATGGGGGAGAGAGAGTGCAAAAGAGATGGGGGAGAGAGAGAGCGCAAAAGAGAGGGGGAAGAGAGAGAGCGCAAAAGAGAGGGGAGAGAGAGAGCGCAAAAGAGAGGGTGGAGAGAGAGCGCAAAAGAGAGGGGAAAGAGAGAGGGGGGAGAGAGAGCAAAAGAGATGGGGGAGAGAGAGAGCGCAAAAGAGAGGGGGAGAGAGAGAGCGCAAAAGAGAGGGGGAGAGAGAGAGCGCAAAAGAGAGGGGGAGAGAGAGCGCAAAAGAGAGGGGGGAGAGAGAGAGCGCAAAAGAGAGGGGGAGAGAGAGCACAAAAGAGAGGGGAGAGAGAGAGGGGTAGAGAGAAAGTGCAAAAGAGAGGGGGAGAGAGAGAGCGCAAAAGAGAGGGGGGAGAGAAAGAGCAAAAAAGAGAGGGGGGAGAGAAAGAGCAAAAAAGAGAGGGGGGAGAGAGAGCGCAAAAGAGAGGGGGAGAGAGAGAGCACAAAAGAGAGGGGAGAGAGAGGGGGAGAGAGCGCAAAAGAGATGGGGGAGAGAGAGTGCAAAAGAGATGGGGGAGAGAGAGAGCGCAAAAGAGAGGGGGAAGAGAGAGAGCGCAAAAGAGAGGGGAGAGAGAGAGGGGGGAGAGAGAGCAAAAGAGATGGGGGAGAGAGAGAGCGCAAAAGAGAGGGGGAGAGAGAGAGCGCAAAAGAGAGGGGGAGAGAGAGCGCAAAAGAGAGGGGGAGAGAGAGCGCAAAAGAGAGGGGGGAGAGAGAGAGCGCAAAAGAGAGGGGGAGAGAGCGCAAAAGAGAGGGGGGAGAGATAGAGCAAAAGAGAGGGGAGAGAGTGCAAAAGAGAGGGGGGAGAGAGAGCGCAAAAAAGAGGGGGGAGAGAGCGCAAAAGAGAGGGGGGAGAGAGCTCAAAAGACAGGGGGGAGAGAGAGAGCTCAAAAGAGAGGGGGAGAGAGAGAGAGAGAGAGAGAGAGAGAGAAAGAGAGGTGGGAGAGAGAGACAGCAAAAGAGAGGGGGAAGGAGAGAGCTGCAAAAAATGTACTGCGAAAAATGGCCCATGTGAACGGGCTTTAGGACTAGTAAGATAAATAAAAAGACAAATGACCAGTATAGACTCCCACCATGCCCTGCTTGGATAAATGTCATTTTTACAGTTCCAGAATGATCACTTCACTTGGCACTCACTAGATAAATATAGACTGTTTATGTTTATCGTGGGCTACAACTCCCTCACTGCAGTTGGCGATCACGCAGGAGCTGGATTCAAGTTTGGTGAGTACCATTTTTTGGGTGGGTTTTTATTTTTAGAAAAGTTTTTTTTTTTTTCTTTTTTTGGCAGCAAAGAGCTTTAGGGCACTGCCCTACCAAATGCCCTTCTAGGCGATATTTTTTTAGATAGCTAGATAGCATTTTTTTTTTTTTTTTTGGGGGGGTTACTTGTTTTGTAGAATGAGCTTTATTTTTGTAGAAAAAAAGCTTAATCGCTTTAGGGCAATGCCCTACAAAAAGCCCTTCTAAGGGCTATTGCTATAGTTTATTTTAGTGTTAGTATATATATATATATATATTTTTTTTTATTATTATTATTTTTTAAGTTAAGCATAAATAGGTTTTTTATTTTTGGTAATTTCCTATTTTTTTCAGTTATGGTAGTTTTTTTTGTAATGTTTTTGGGGGTGTTAGGTTAGGCGTGTTAGGGGGGCAGGGTCGGCTCCAGAACTAATGAAATGACCCGGCCTAAGATCACAGTGCACTTTTAAGGCGCTGCGTCGATAGAAGCCGGTAGCCATTTATAGACTTATAGTATATTTATATCTAAAATTCTTATCATGGTCTATTGTTTAAGAAAATGAGTAACTCATGATAGGTAAATTTAATAGGGTTAAAGACAAGTCCTAAAAGTCTCTAATTAGTCTCTATTTAACTTTTAATTCCTTCCAAATAAGATGTTAAGACATGAAGCTCCTTGCAGATGTGTGATGCGACCTCACAGTTTGGCAGCTAACTCCGCCCCCAGCATGCAGCATTACATAACAATTCATTATTTTATGTATTATTTTTAAAGCGTTTGGACATATCAATATTTTTTGAGGGGGCACAGCATTCCATTTGGGTGGGCATTGCCCCCCAATGCCCCCCCTTTGAGCCGACTCTGTAGGGGGGTGCTTGTTAGGGGTTTAGATGTTAATTGGTAACTTGCAATTGGCGCTGTGGCGGTTTAAGGATTAATAGTGTAGAGGGGTATTTTGAGATAGGGGTTGTGGCTGTTTAGGGGTTAATAGTGTAGAGGGGTATTTTGCGATGTGGGAGTGTGGCAGTTTAGGGGTTATTAGAGTAGGGGCTTAATGCGATTATTAGTATCTTTATTTGAAAAAACAAAACAGGAATGTAAGCTTAGGAGCCAGACCATTTTTGGTTCAGCACTCAAGGTAGCGCTTGCTGATTGGTGGCTACATTTAGCCACCAATCAGTAAGAGCTACTAAGGTGCTGAACCGAAAATGGGCCGACTCCTAAGATTACATTCCTGCTTTTCAAGTAAAGGTATCAAGAGAACAAAGAAAATTTGATAATAGGAGTAAATTAGAAAGTTACTTTAAATTGCATGCTCTATCTGAATCATGAAATAAATACATTGGTTTTCATCTCCCTTTAATATTTTTTAATGCAATATATTTTTTTTTTGTTTCATGTCCCCTACATTTATATATGTATATATTTTTCTTAAATATCTCCATTGAATAAGCTAATACAATACCTCTGTTATCAGTAATGTGTGGCAAAAGGAAACTCAGTGATAAAATAGAGACATTATTTCTCTGCAATAGATAATGACTATAAGCACGAAAGCATTTAGATCATACAACCTAAGATAGGGCAACGTGTGATCTTTTGCGACAAATCAGCATATTATCCTGGTTTTGATCATTTTGCCTTTGATGTAGTCAGCTACATACTGTAACGCTGTGCATTCTCTTTCCAAACCTAAAAAAGGGAATTCACTAATAATTGCTAGCGGTTTTAAGGGTATGGAATTTACCTAGAAATAGAACAACAACAATGCCTTGAGATCCTTTTTTCAATGTTAATTGACCTACCAAAAGATAAGCTGTGCATAAAAAACCAACAAAACCAACAAAAACACAATTAGACATTACAATACAGTGTTTTTTTTTATTTTTTTTGTATTCTGTCATTAGGGACATAAAACCCCAAAAAATATCTTTCATGAATCAGATAGAACATAGAATTTTAAAGAACTTTCCAATTTACTTCTATTATAAAATGTTGATATCCTTTGTTTAAAAGCAGGGAGGTGTAGGAGCGTACAAACTACTTTAGCATTAGCAATATATGACAGCAGTTTTATAACTATATTATATATTTGCAAAAACAGTGGGTGGCGGCAGTGTTTCCTGTCATGTATTGCTTAAGAAATGTGCACGCTGCCTATCTACATATCTCTTCAACAAAGTGCAAGGTTTATGAAAAGGCGAATGCCCTGATCGGTTATTGGTGGATAAAAGTCAACGCAATTGGTTGTGTGTGGTCAGTGGGATGGCATTGTATGAGTGTTCCCTTGTGCAATGATAAATATCGGGAACATATCCGCCCTGCAGTTTGTGATCAAGGGCGGACAAATTGATACATTTTGCCCATGAGAACAAAGTAAATTTGATAATAGAATTAGATTGAAATCTTTTTTTTTAATTGTTTGCTCTGTTTGAATCACAAAATAAATATTTTGGGTTTCATGTCCCTTTAGTCTTCTTTTAATTTATTTTATTTTTATTCAATAGGTCATACAATCGAAACTGAATTCCCCATTATTGTGCATAGTGAAATGCTTTGAAACATACTATTATGATTTATTTATTCGGCTTCCTTTTACTTAATTTAAGACAGGAAATTGTGTTTTTTACCAATTTTCTTTAAGAAAACACGGGGATCGCTTGATCAGTGAAATTATATATATATGTTTGTGTATATATATATATATATATATATATATATATATATATATATATATATATATTAGGGCTGGGCAATATGGGCACACACAAAAAATTTGCGATTTTCTTACAAATGACTATAACACCTTATTTTCAATAACGTTTTTATTTAAGACTACAGTATCTTTATGTACATGTTTCTCAATATCCAATACACTCTGGGAGCATAAAAATACAAACCACATGTGTGTATGTATATATATATATATATATATACATGTAATATATCAGCACTACACTTGAATGTACAATAGCCCCAAAAGTAAACGGTGTGTGGGGAGACCCCCAGTCCTAACCCTTTACCCGTGCACGGAGAGTTAATTAAAAATTGAATAATAAAAAAGAAAACAAAGTAACTCTTAAACCAGCACTATGGGATAACAAAAATAGGATTACTAAGACTAGAAACTACCCCAGAGACAACAGACAGACAGCAGGTGCTATTGAGGTAAATTTATCGACATTCATAATAATGCAACAAAAGTTATCATATATTTACAAATCATTTGTGGCAACATATAATCGTAAGCAAAAAGTCCCACTTTGCACATAGAAAGTCATATTATTAGTAACCCTTTAGAGGCCTCTATTCCAGGGTATAGAATCAAAAAATTGACAATTTCCTGGAAGAAATATTGAAACAAATAATGTTCCATAGATAGGTCTCCAAGTTGTAATCATCATACAGTAAGGAATGTGTAAGATAACAAAACCAAGTTAATTGGATGTAAAGTTTGGACTTGTATAACTGGATTAACTTGCTGTATCAGACCAGCAAAAAAAACAGCTATTGAAATAACACAGGATACTTCACCTAAGATCGACTTAGGGATATCGGTTCCGTTTCAGCTGTTATGCAGATATATCAGTAAAATACCTGATCCATTTATGCTTCATCTGTGTCTCGGATGTTACTTCATTTATCAAGGCATCTAGTGGTGTGATCCATGCCTTGCTCCTTATTGCTGTATACAGAAAGGGCATACCATCCTGACTTATTTTCATGTGGGAACTCCAGCCATGAGACGGCGGGGATCAGCTGTTACCCCTCCGACAAAACAACAGCTATGCGCGTTTCACCCATAAGTCAACGGGCTTCTTCCAGCTGAGTCGTAATTACTTGCAGATCTTTATCGGCTTAAGTCTGCCTGGAAACTCCTACTTATCCTTTCTTTTTCACTCCCAGGTGTGAAATTGTGTCCTATGTTATATACATTGTTGCCACAATAGTTACTATAGTGCATATATCAAACAGTATAACAAAAAATCTTCACATGACCAATCTCTTTTTTCTTATTACAAATATATACATGGTACATTCTATTACTTATATCATTCCTCCTTAGAGGTGCTTAAACAATAGACATTTCGAAGGGACATAAAAATAGCAAAAAAACAAATAAACAAAATATCAAAAAGATACCTAGGGTTCCAATGTATCTTATTTTTCACTTACAATTACATCTTAAACTTTTAATTGTGTCTACTGTCAAAAGTAGTAATTAGCCTAGATGTACATCAGGGTTTCAATTCTGCTCTTAACACTACTCACAAAAAGGGAGAGTAGTTTATTTCCTCATTCAAACCTGAAGGTTTTAAAGATTTTAAACTAAAGATACATTTACATTCCAGTTGCAAGAGCTTTTTATCCAGGTTTCCCCTCTTCCTTTCATATTTACTGCTTCTAAACCTCTAAATCTCAAAAGTTTTTTATTGCTTTGATGGAACTCTAAAAAATGTCTGGCTACCACACTAGTTTTAATATTAACATTTTTTATGTCCCTTTTGTGCTCTTTTATGCATTCCCAGAGTTCCCTATAGGTTTTCCCTATGTAGTACATTGGACAATTGCAGGATAACATGTATATAATTCCCTCACTTCCACAGGATATATGACCTTTTATCTTATGTGTATTGCCATATTTGTCAGTGAATTTACTATCTGTTTCCATATTCAGACAGACTGAACAGTAGCTACATTTGTAATTCCCATTTCTTTCTCTCCATTTATCTAACCAAGTAGATTTTGGTTTGTGGCTGAAATGGCTTCTTACTAGTGTATCCTTTAAGTTATTTGCTTTCCTTGCTGTTAAGGAGGGCTTATCCCCTATAATTTCTACCAATGATGGTTCTGCTTGCAATATATGCCAATGTTTTTCTAGGATCTTAATTTGTTATAAATCTAACAGGGCTTGAATTTGATAATTTATTCTCATTGTTTTATACAATTATTCTTCTCTTGTTTTTAATTTTGATCGATTGTAAGCTATGTTTAGAGTTTTATTGGGATATCCTCTGTCTCTAAATCTATCTTTGAGTTCCCTGGCTTTCAATTTAAATTGATTTTCATCAGAGCAATTTCTTTTTAATACAGATATTGGCCGTATGGTATATTATTTATTAAATTTTGTGGATGGTGGCTACTATATGCCAATAAGGTGTTACCTGCTGTTGGTTTTCTATACGTGGATGTTTCTATCTTGTTATGTGATATCATGACATTTAGATCTAAAAAGGTAAATACTCTCTCTGGGCAAAGAAAATCACAAAGACAAGGGCGCCTCCTCGTGTGATACAGTTTGGACAAATGTTAAAAAAGGTGAATACAGATTTTATACTCACAAGTAAAGCAGCACTCTGTTGTGCTTATAGAGGCAGACTGGGAGTTCACAGTGTCCCAGTTCACTGACCAAGGCAGTGCAACAAATCACTCCAGGGTAGATTTCAATCAAGCTCAGGCTCTCAGCGAAGAGTTAAAATACCATAGTTTAATGGTGCAGTAAAATACAATATAAAATGTCACAAATGTGACCGTAACAATGGATAAACAAGCAGCTAGTTTCTCAGATCTCTGTCTGTTTCCTCAAGCCTAATATGACTTTCTATGTGCAAAGTGGGACTTTTTGCTTACAATTATATGTTGCCACTGTCACTTGTCTGTGTGTTGTCTCTGGGGTAGTTTCTAGTCTTAGTAATCCTATTTTTGTTATCCCATAGTGCTGGTTTAAGAGTTACTTTGTTTTTTATTATTCAATTTTTAATTAACTCTCCGTGCACGGGTAAAGGGTTAGGACTGGGGGTCTCCCCACACACCGTTTACTTTTGGGGCTATTGTACATTCAAGTGTAGTGCTGATATATTACATGTATTCATTAATTGCTGTCTTCAGTAGAAGCCTTTCTAATATTGCGCACACATTTTGGTATCTAAGAGTTTAGACATCCCAGAGAATACACAGTGTAGACTGCAGAAAAACTACATTTAATCTTATAACATGGCCGAATTAAATGAAAATGAGTGGAACTATGATGTAGATGAAACATTTTCAATACCAACACCAGGTGGAATTACAACATCCCCAAATACAGAAAATACAAGTATATATAAAACTTTTAAGGAATACAAAAGTAAATTGTTGAGGGAACAAAGATTAAAATGGGAAATCTCTAGTCTCAATAAATATTTAGAATCAGAGATGATACCAAGAGGACTTAGAATTAGAAAAAGACCAGGCTACAATTTAAATGAACCACTTTTAGAAAAATTTAAAAAGAAGTGGGAGGAATATGCCAGTGAGTGCTCACAGAAATAGATGAAACTAATGATTGAAGAGAATAAACTAAGATTAAACCAGATAGAAATAGAGTTAAAAGTGATAAAAGATCATTTGGATAAATGGAGAGATAATGAGGAGTTTGAGAAACAACTAGGTACGGTCAAAATGGAAATTAGGAAAGTACAAAATGCAATTAAATTTAGAAAAAAATAAAAATTCCAGAGAGATTGGACAGATTAAAATGATAACAAAGTTTATGACTATACTGGAGGCTTTACCAGTAGCTCAGAAGCAGAAAACTCTAGTGGTGATGATCAACACAACACTAAATCCTTTAGAGAAAAACAAAAAAGTTTTTTAGATCCAAAACCAAATACAAAAGGAGAAGGGAGAGGGGGGGAGGAAACACAAGCAGTCAAAGAGGGAGGAGATGATATCAAACAAGGTACCAACAGAAAGAAAAACTGAACAAATACATGTGGTTAATTTATCCACAAAAGTGCTAAAAAAAAAGAACATATAGAAATACTAAGTAAAGGCCTAACATTCTCGCCTACAGCAAAATGTGACAAATTCACCTTAGTCAAGGACCTAAATTTATTTGCTAGAAAAGTTATTCTAAAAAAACAATATAGACATAAGCAAAATATTCAAACTTGGAACATGCATGAATTAGAATCACTACGAAGTTTAGAATCCCTTGCAAAGGAAAATTTACCCATTGACCCCCAAGAACAAATAGAGGAAGAGACCACTAATATAGGTTTTGTAACTTCAAACCAAAATCTGAATATATGCCGTCACTCTCAACAGTACCTTTGGTACATAACTTTGTGAAAATGGTCGAAAAATACATAAATTTGTTAGATACAAATAGTGATTTTGTGGATAATATTAGTCAGGTACAAAGGAAAGCTATGAGGGATTTAACTGAAGATATATCTATCACAATAAAGCCATCAGACAAGGGCGGCAACGTAGTGGTACTCAACACTAAAGATTACATAGAAGAATGTAACAGGCAACTAAAAGACAAAAAGCAGTATAAACCTCTTAAAGGGACAGTCTAGGCCAAAATAAACTTTCATGATTCAGATAGAGCATGTAATTTTAAACAATTTTCCAATTTACTTTTATCACCAATTTTGCTTTGTTCTCTTGGTATTCTTAGTTGAAAGCTTAACCTAGGAGGTTCATATGCTAATTTCTTAGACCTTGAAGCCCACCTCTTTCAGATTGCATTTTAACAGTTTTTCACCACTAGAGGGTGTTAGTTCGCGTATTTCATATAGATAAAACTGTGCTCGTGCACGAGAAGTTATCTGGGAGCAGGCACTGATTGGCTAGACTGCAAGTCTGTCAAAAGAACTGAAAAAAGGGGCAGTTTGCAGAGGCTTAGATACAAGATAATCACAGAGGTTAAAAGTATATTATTATAAATGTGTTAGTTATGCAAAACTGGGAAATGAGTAATAAAGGGAAAATATATCTTTTAAAACAATAAAAATTCTGGTGTAGACTCTCCCTTTAAAGCAGATCAAACACAAAAATACAATGACCAACTAAGGCTAATACTTTCTAAAGCCTTAGAAGAAAATTTAATAACTAAAAAGGAGTTCCAGTATTTGCATGTAAAATATCCCATAGTACCAACATTTTATACTATTCCAAAATTACACAAAGCAAAAATCCCACCTCCAGGGAGACCAATAGTTTCAGGATTAGGTTCACTTACAGAAAACATTTCGCAATATGTAGATTTTTGTCTAAGACCACATTTATCAAATCTTCCATCATACACTAAAGATACTTTAGATGTTCTTAAAAAATTAGATGATATCTCAGTAAAAACAGATACATTATTGGTCACAATAGATGTAGAAATGCTATATTCATCAATACCACATAATCTAGGAATAGATGCATGTAAATTTTACTTACAACAAAGAGGGAATGCATATAACAAACACACTGATTTTGTATTAGAACTGTTGAAATTTATCCTGGAGCACAATTATTTTACATTCAATGGGAGATTTTATGAGCAGATACTTGCAACAGCAATGGGGACCTGTTACGCCCAAACCTATGCCTGCTTGTATTTGGGGAAATGGGAACAGGACTGCGTTCTTGACTGCGAATTTAATCGCAACAATAGTATTAACCTGTGGCTAAGATTTATAGATGACATTTTAGTCATTTGGGAAGACACAGAAGAAAATTTGCATAAATTCATGGAAAATTTGAATTTAAACAAATGGAATTTGAGGTTCACTTTCTCCAAAGATAAAGCAGACATTTCCTTTTTAGATCTAAATGTCATGATATCACATAACAAGATAGAAACATCGACGTATAGAAAACCAACAGCAGGTAACACCTTATTGGCATATAGTAGCCACCATCCACAAAATTTAATAAATAATATACCATACGGCCAATATCTGAGATTAAAAAGAAATTGTTCTGATGAAAAACAGAATTTATGCTTACCTGATAAATTACTTTCTCCAACGGTGTGTCCGGTCCACGGCGTCATCCTTACTTGTGGGATATTCTCTTCCCCAACAGGAAATGGCAAAGAGTCCCAGCAAAGCTGGTCACATGATCCCTCCTAGGCTCAGCCCACCCCAGTCATTCGACCGACGGACAGGAGGAAATATATATAGGAGAAACCATATGATACCGTGGTGACTGTAGTTAGAGAAAATAATTCATCAGACCTGATTAAAAAACCAGGGCGGGCCGTGGGCCGGACACACCGTTGGAGAAAGTAATTTATCAGGTAAGCATAAATTCTGTTTTCTCCAACATTGGTGTGTCCGGTCCACGGCGTCATCCTTACTTGTGGGAACCAATACCAAAGCTTTAGGACACGGATGAAGGGAGGGAGCAAATCAGGTCACCTAAACGGAAGGAACCACGGCTTGCAAAACCTTTCTCCCAAAAATAGCCTCCGAAGAAGCAAAAGTATCAAATTTGTAAAATTTGGCAAAAGTGTGCAGTGAAGACCAAGTCGCTGCCTTACATATCTGGTCAACAGAAGCCTCGTTCTTGAAGGCCCATGTGGAAGCCACAGCCCTAGTGGAGTGAGCTGTGATTCTTTCAGGAGGCTGCCGTCCGGCAGTCTCATAAGCCAATCGGATGATGCTTTTAAGCCAAAAGGAAAGAGAGGTAGAAGTCGCCTTTTGACCTCTCCTTTTACCGGAATAAACAACAAACAAGGAAGATGTTTGTCTGAAATCTTTAGTAGCCTCTAAATAGAACTTTAGAGCACGGACAACGTCCAAATTGTGTAACAAACGTTCCTTCTTTGAAACTGGATTCGGACACAAAGAAGGTACAACTATCTCCTGGTTAATATTTTTGTTAGAAACAACTTTAGGAAGAAAACCAGGCTTAGTACGCAAAACCACCTTATCTGCATGGAACACCAGATAAGGAGGAGAACACTGCAGAGCAGATAATTCTGAAACTCTTCTAGCAGAAGAAATTGCAACCAAAAACAAAACTTTCCAAGATAGTAACTTAATATCTATGGAATGTAAGGGTTCAAACGGAACCCCTTGAAGAACTGAAAGAACTAAATTTAGACTCCAGGGAGGAGTCAAAGGTCTGTAAACAGGCTTGATCCTAACCAGAGCCTGAACAAATGCTTGAACATCTGGCACAGCTGCCAGTCTTTTGTGCAGTAAGACAGACAAAGCAGAGATCTGTCCCTTTAGAGAACTTGCAGATAATCCTTTCTCCAAACCTTCTTGAAGAAAGGAGAGAATCTTAGGAATTTTTATCTTATTCCATGGGAATCCTTTGGATTCACACCAACAGATATATTTTTTCCATATTTTATGGTAAATTTTTCTAGTTACAGGTTTTCTGGCCTGAACCAGAGTATCTATCACCGAATCTGAAAACCCACGCTTTGATAGAATCAAGCGTTCAATCTCCAAGCCGTCAGTTGGAGGGAGACCAGATTTGGGTGTTGGAATGGACCTTGAACAAGAAGGTCCTGTCTCAAAGGTAGCTTCCATGGTGGAGCCGATGACATATTCACCAGGTCTGCATACCAAGTCCTGCGTGGCCACGCAGGAGCTATCAAGATCACCAAGGCCCTCTCCTGATTGATCCTGGCTACCAGCCTGGGAATGAGAGGAAACGGTGGGAATACGTAAGCTAGGTTGAAAGTCCAAGGAGCTACTAGTGCATCTACTAGAGTCGCCTTGGGATCCCTGGATCTGGACCCGTAGCAAGGAACCTTGAAGTTCTGACGAGACGCCATCAGATCCATGTCTGGAATGCCCCATAATTGAGTTATTTGGGCAAAGATTTCCGGATGGAGTTCCCACTCCCCCGGATGAAATGACTGACGACTCAGAAAATCCGCTTCCCAATTTTCCACTCCTGGGTGTGGATCGCAGACAAGTGGCAGGAGTGATCCTCTGCCCATTGAATTATTTTGGTCACTTCTTTCATCGCCAGGGAACTCTTTGTTCCCCCTTGATGATTGATATACGCAACAGTCGTCATGTTGTCTGATTGGAACCTTATGAATTTGGCCCTTGCTAGTTGAGGCCAAGCTCTGAGAGCATTGAAGATCGCTCTCAGTTCCAGAATGTTTATCGGGAGAGACTCTTCCCGAGACCATAGACCCTGAGCTTTCAGGGATTCCCAGACCGCACCCCAGCCCACTAGACTGGCGTCGGTCGTGACAATGACCCACTCTGGCCTGCGGAAGCTCATTCCCTGGGACAGATGGTCCAGGGTCAGCCACCAACGGAGTGAATCTCTGGTCTTTTGATCTACTTGAATCATTGGAGACAAGTCTGTATAATCCCCATTCCACTGTTTGAGCATGCACAGTTGTAATGGTCTTAAATGAATTCGTGCAAAAGGAACTATGTCCATTGTTGCAACCATCAATCCTTTTACTTCCATGCACTGCGCTATGGAAGGACGAGGAACAGAATGAAGCACTTGACAAGAGCTTAGAAGTTTTGATTTTCTGACCTCTGTCAGAAAAATCCTCATTTCTAAGGAATCTATTATTGTTCCCAAGAAGGGAACTCTTGTTGACGGGGACAGAGAACTCTTTTCTTTGTTCACCTTCCATCCGTGAGATGTGAGAAAGGCTAGAACGATGTCCGTATGAGCCTTTGCCTTTAACAGGGACGACGCTTGTATTAGAATGTCGTCCAAGTAAGGTACTACTGCAATGCCCCTTGGTCTTAGAACCGCTAGAAGGGACCCTAGCACCTTTGTGAAAATCCTTGGAGCAGTGGCTAATCCGAATGGAAGAGCCACAAACTGGTAATGTTTGTCCAGAAAAGCGAACCTTAGGAACTGATGATGTTCCTTGTGGATAGGGATATGTAGGTACGCATCCTTTAGATCCACGGTAGTCATAAATTGACTTTCCTGGATGGTGGGTAGAATCGTTCGAATAGTTTCCATTTTGAACGATGGTACCCTGAGAAATTTGTTTAGGATCTTCAAATCCAAAATTGGTCTGAACGTTCCCTCTTTTTTGGGAACTACGAACAGATTGGAATAAAATCCCATTCCTTGTTGCTTTATTGGAACTGGGTGTATCACTCCCATCTTTAACAGGTCTTCTACACAATGTAAGAATGCCTGTCTCTTTATTTGGTTTGAGGATAAGTGAGACTTGTGGAACCTTCCCCTTGGGGGTAGTTCCTTGAATTCCAGGAGATAACCTTGAGAAACTATTTCCTACGCCCAAGGATCCTGAACATCTCTTGCCCAAGCCTGAGCAAAGAGAGAGAGTCTGCCCCCCACCAGATCCGGTCCCGGATCGGGGGCTACTCCTTCATGCTGTCTTGTTAGCAGTGGCAGGCTTCTTGGCCTGCTTACCCTTGTTCCAGCCTTGCATTGGTTTCCAGGCTGGTTTGGGTTGAGAGGCATTACCCTCTTGCTTAGAGGATGCAGAATTAGAGGCTGGTCCATTTCTGCGAAAGGGACGAAAATTAGGCTTATTTTTAGCCTTAAAAGACCTATCCTGTGGAAGGGCGTGGCCCTTTCCCCCAGTGATGTCTGAAATAATCTCTTTCAAATCAGGTCCAAATAAAGTTTTACCTTTGAAAGGAATGTTAAGTAATTTTGTCTTGGATGACACATCCGCTGACCAAGACTTTAGCCAAAGCGCTCTGCGCGCCACAATAGCAAACCCTGAATTTTTCGCCGCTAATTTTGCTAATTGCAAAGCGGCATCTAAAATAAAAGAGTTAGCCAATTTAAGTGCGTGAACTCTGTCCATAACCTCCTCATATGGAGTTTCTCTACTGAGCGACTTTTCTAGTTCCTCGAACCAGAACCACGCTGTCGTAGTGACAGGAACAATGCATGAAATTGGTTGTAGAAGGTAGCCTTGCTGTACAAAAATCTTTTTAAGCAAACCTTCCAATTTTTTATCCATAGGATCTTTGAAAGCACAACTATCTTCGATAGGAATAGTAGTGCGTTTGTTTAGAGTAGAAACTGCCCCCTCGACCTTGGGGACTGTCTGCCATAAGTCCTTTCTGGGGTCGACCATAGGAAATAATTTCTTAAATATAGGGGGAGGAACAAAAGGTATGCCGGGCTTTTCCCACTCTTTATTTACTATGTCCGCCACCCGCTTGGGTATAGGAAAAGCGTCGGGGGGCACCGAAACCTCTAGGAACCTGTCCATCTTGCATAATTTCTCTGGAATGACCAAATTGTCACAATCATCCAGAGTAGATAACACCTCCTTAAGCAGTGCGCGGAGATGTTCTAATTTAAATTTAAATGTCACAACATCAGGTTCAGCTTGATGAGAAATTTTTCCTGAATCTGAAATTTCTCCCTCAGACAAAACCTCCCTCATGGCCCCTTCAGATTGGTGTGAGGGTATGACAGAACAATTATCATCAGCGTCCTCTTGCTCTTCAGTGTTTAAAACAGAGCAATCGCGCTTTCTCTGATAAGTAGGCATTTTGGATAAAAGATTTGCTATGGAGTTATCCATTACAGCCGTTAATTGTTGCATGGTAATAAGTATTGGCGCACTAGATGTACTAGGGGCCTCCTGCATGGGCAAAACTGGTGTAAACACAGTAGGAGATGATGTAGTATCATGTTTACTCCCCTCATTTGAGGAATCATCTTGGGCAATATCATTATTTGTGGCAGTACTGTCCTTACTTTGTTTGGACGCTATGGCAAAATTATCACATAAATTTAAATGGGGAGACACATTTGCTTTCATACATATAGAACATAGCTTATCTGAAGGTACAGACATGTTAAACAGGCTTAAACTTGTCAACAATGCACAAAAAACGTTTTAAAATAAAACCGTTACTGTCACTTTAAATTTCAAACAGAAACCACTTTATTACTGAATATGTGAAAAAGTATGAAGGAATTGTTCAAAAATCACCAAATTTTCACCACAGTGTCTTAAAGCCTTAAAAGTATTGCACACCAAATTTCAGAGCTTTAACCCTTAAAATAACGGAACCGGAGCCGTTTTTCAATTTAACCCCTATACAGTCCCAGATACAGTCTTTGCTAAGACCCAACCAAGCCCTGAGGGGAATACGATACCAAATGACGCCTTCTAAAAGCTTTTTCAGAGATTCTTAGATCCTCACACATGCATCTGCATGCCCTGCTCTCAAAAAACAACTGCGCATTAATGGCGCGAAAATGAGGCTCAGTCTATGACTAGAAAAGGCCCCCTGACTGAAAAAGGTGTCCAATACAGTGCCTGCCGTTTTATAAACGTTCCCCAAGATTATAAATGTCAATTGTTAGCCTAAATTTGAATAATATGCACAAATAAAGCAATCGATTTAGCCCATAAAAATGTCTACCAGTTTTTTAGCCCATAATAAGCCCTTTATTCTGTTTGTTTTTGACTAAGAAAATGGCTTACCGGTCCCCATGAGGGGAAATGACAGCCTTCCAGCATTACACAGTCTTGTTAGAAATATGGCTAGTCATACCTTAAGCAGAAAAGTCTGCTAACTGTTTCCCCCAACTGAAGTTACTTCATCTCAACAGTCCTATGTGGAAACAGCAATCGATTTTAGTTACTGTCTGCTAAAATCATCTTCCTCTTACAAACAGAAATCTTCATCCTTTTCTGTTTCAGAGTAAATAGTACATACCAGCACTATTTTAAAATAACAAACACTTGATAGAAGAATAAAAACTACATTTAAACACCAAAAAACTCTTAACCATCTCCGTGGAGATGTTGCCTGTGCAACGGCAAAGAGAATGACTGGGGTGGGCTGAGCCTAGGAGGGATCATGTGACCAGCTTTGCTGGGACTCTTTGCCATTTCCTGTTGGGGAAGAGAATATCCCACAAGTAAGGATGACACCGTGGACCGGACACACCAATGTTGGAGAAATCAATTTAAATTGGAAGCAAGGGAACTGAAAGATAGATTTAGAGACAGAGGGTATCCCAATAAAACAGAGCTTACAATCGATCAAAATTAAAAACAAGAGAAGAATTATTGTATAAAAACAATGAGAATAAATTATCAAATTCAAGCCCTGTTCGATATATAATAAATTATCATTACAAATGGAAGGAAATAAGGAAGATCCTAGAAAAACATTGGCACATATTGCAAGCAGAACTATCATTGGTAGAAATAATAGGGGATAAGCCCTCCTTAACAGCAAGGAAAGCAAATAACTTAAAGGATACACTAGTAAGAAGCCATTTCAGCCACAAACCAAAATCTACTTGGTTAGATAAATGGAGAGAAAGAAATGGGAATTACAAATGTAGCTACTGTTCAGTCTGTCTGAATATGGAAACAGATAGTAAATTCACTGACAAATATGGCAATACACATAAGATAAAAGGTCATATATCCTGTGGAAGTGAGGGAATTATATACATGTTATCCTGCAATTGTCCGATGTATTACATAGGGAAAACCTATAGGGAACTCCGGGAATGCATAAAAGAGCACAAAAGGGACATAAAAAATGTTAATATTAAAACTAGTGCGGTAGCCAGACATTTTTTAGAGTTCCATCAAAGCAATAAAAAACTTTTGAGATTTAGAGGTTTAGAAGCAGTAAATATGAAAGGAAGAGGGGGAAACCTGGATAAAAAGCTCTTGCAACTGGAATGTAAATGGATCTTTAGTTTAAAATCTTTAAAACCTTCAGGTTTAAATGAGGAAATAAACTATGCTCCCTTTTTGTGAGTAGTGTTAAGAGCAGAATTGAAACCCTGATGTACGTCTAGGCTAATTACTACTTTTGACAGTAGACACAATTAAAAGTTTAAGATGTAATTGTAAGTGAAAAATAAGATACATTGGAACCCTAGGTATCATTTTGATATTTTGTTTATTTGTTTTTTTTGCTATTTTTATGTCCCTTCGAAATTTCTATGGTTTAAGCACCTCTAAGGAGGAATGATATAAGTAATAGAATGTACCATGTATATATTTGTAAAAAGAAAAAAAGAGATCGGTCATGTGAAGATTTTTTGTTATACTGTTTGATATATGCACTATAGTAACTATTGTGGCAACAATGTATATAACATAGGACACAATTTCACACCTGGGAGTGAAAAAGAAAGGATAAGTAGGAGTTTCCAGGCAGACTTAAGCCGATACAGATCTGCAAGTAATTACGACTCAGCTGGAAGAAGCCCGTTGACTTATGGTTGAAAAGCGCGTAGCTGTTGTTTTGTCGGAGGGGTAACAGCTGATCCCCACCGTCTCATGGCTGGAGTTCCCACATGAAAATAAGTCGGGATGGTATGCCCTTTCTGTATACAGCAATAAGGAGCAAGGCGTGGATCACACCACTAGATGCCTTGATAAATGAAGTAACATCCGAGACACAGATGAAGCATAAATGGATCAGGTATTTTACTGTTATATCTGCATAACAGCTGAAACGGAACCAATATCCCTAAGTCGATCTTAGGTGAAGTATCCTGTGTTATTTCAATAGCTGTTTTTTTTGCTGGTCTGATACAGCAAGTCAATCCAGTTATACAAGTCCAAACTTTACATCCAATTAACTTGGTTTTGTTATCTTACACATTCCTTACTGTATGATGATTGCAACTTGGAGACCTATCTAACGAACATTATTTGTTTCAATATTTCTTCCAGGAAATAGTCCAATTTTTGATTCTATACCCTGGAATAGAGGCCTCTAAGGGGTTACTAATAATATGACTTTCTATGTGCAAAGTGGGACTTTTTGTTTACGATTATATGTTGCCACAAATGATTTGTAAATATATGATAACTTTTGTTGCATTATTATGAATGTCGATAAATATACCTCAATAGCACCTGCTGTCTGTCTGTTGTCTCTGGGGTAGTTTCTAGTCTTAGTAATCCTATTTTTGTTATCCCATAGTGCTGGTTTAAGAGTTACTTTGTTTTCTTTTTTATTATATATATATATATATATATATATATATATATATCAGAAGAGTGAGAACAGCACTCCTGAGATAGAACAAAAGCTAGAATAACTTCCATGCCTGTTCATTTCCATTGCAGCTCAGGGTGCACGCTCTTTTAGCACACTATCGCCTAGATTTAGAGTTCTGCGTTAGCCGTCAAAACCAGCGTTAGGGGGTCCTAACGCTGGTTTTGGCCGCCCGCTGGTATTTAGAGTCAGTCATGAAAGGGTCTAACGCTCACTTTCCAGCCGCGACATTTCCATACCGCAGATCCCCCTATGCCAATTGCGTAGCCTATCTTTTCAATGGGATCTTTCTAACGCCGGTATTTAGAGTCTTGGCTGAAGTGAGCGTTAGAAATCTAACGACAAGACTCCAGCCGCAGAGAAAAGCCAGGAGTTAAGAGCTTTCTGGGCTAATGCCGGTTCATAAAGCTCTTAACCACTGTGCTCTAAAGTACACTAACACCCATAAACTACCTATGTACCCCTAAACCGAGGCCCCCCCCACATCGCCGCCATTCTAATAAATTTTTTAACCCCTAATCTGCCGACCGCACACTGCCGCAACCTACATTATCCCTATGTACCCCTAATCTGCTGCCCCTAACACCGCCGACCCCTACATAATATTTATTAACCCCTAATCTGCCCCACCCAACGTCGCTGCTACCTTACCTACAATTATTAACCCCTAATCTGCCGACCGGACCTCACCGCTACTCTAATAAATGTATTAACCCCTAAAGCTAAATCTAACCCTAACACCCCCCTAAGTTAAATATAATTTTAATCTAACGAAATAAAATAAATCTTATTAAATAAATTAATCCTATTTAAAGCTAAATACTTACCTGTAAAATAAACCCTAATATAGCTACAATATAAATAATAATTATATTGTAGCTATTTTAGGATTAATATTTATTTTACAGGCAACTTTGTATTTACTTTAACCAGGTACAATAGCTATTAAATAGTTAATAACTATTTAATAGCTACCTAGTTAAAATAATTACAAAATTACCTGTAAAATAAATCCTAACCTTACAAGTTACAAGTTACAATTAAACCTATCACTACACTATCAATAAATAAATTAAATACAAATACCTACAAATAAATACAAATAAATACACTAACTAAAGTACAAAAAATAAAAAAAGAACTAAGTTACAAAAAATAAAAAAATAATTTACAAACATTATAAAAATATTACAACAATTTTAGGCTAATTACACCTACTCTAAGCCCCCTAATAAAATAACAAAGCCCCCCAAAATAAAAAAATGCCCTACCCTATTCTAGAATAAAAATTGAAAAGCTCTTTTACCTTACCAGCCCTTAAAAGGGCTTTTTGCGGGGCATGCCCCAAAGAATTCTGCTCTTTTGCCTGTAAAAAAAAACATACAATACCCCCCCAACATTACAACCCACCACCCACATACCCCTAATCTAAACCAAACCCCCCTTAAAGAAAGCTAACACTAAGCCCCTGAAGATCATCCTACCTTATTTTCATCACGCCGGGTATCACTGATCCGTCCAGAAGAGGGTCCGAAGTCTTCCTCCTATCCGGGCGATGTCTTCATCCAAGCGGGGGCTGAAAAGGTCCATCATTGGGCTGAAGTCTTCATCTTGGATGACGTCCCTTAAAGGAACCGTCATTCGTCGGGAAGTCATCGGCCAGGATGGATGTTCCGCGTCGGCGGGATGAAGATGGAGCCGGAACAAAGAAGATTGAAGATGCCGCTTGATAGAAGACTTCAGCCGGATGATGGACCTCTTCAGCCCCCGCTTGGATGAAGACTTCAGCCCGATGATGGACCTCTTCTGCCCCCGCTTGGATGAAGACTTCAGCCCGATGATGGACCTCTTGAGCCCCCGCTTGGATGAAGACGTCGCCCGGATAGGAGGAATACTTCGGACCCTCTTCTGGACGGATCGGTGATACCCGGCGTGGTGAAGACAAGGTAGGGAGATCTTCAGGGGCTTAGTGTTAGGTTTATTTAAGGGGGGTTTGGGTTAGATTAGGGGTATGTGAGTGGTGGGTTGAAATGTTGGGGGGTATTGTATGTTTTTTTTTACAGGCAAAAGAGCAGAATTCTTTGGGGCATGCCCCACAAAAAGCCCTTTTAAGGGCTGGTAAGGTAAAAGAGCTTTTCAATTTTTATTTTAGAATAGGGTAGGGCATTTTTTTTATTTTGGGGGGCTTTGTTATTTTATTAGGGGGCTTAGAGTAGGTGTAATTAGCTTAAAATTGTTGTAATATTTTTATAATGTTTGTAAATTATTTTTTTATTTTTTGTAACTTAGTTCTTTTTTTATTTTTTGTAACTTAGTTCTTTTTTTATTTTTTGTACTTTAGTTAGTGTATTTATTTGTAGGTATTTGTATTTAATTTATTTATTGATAGTGTAGTGTTAGGTTTAATTGTAGATAATTGTAGGTAGTTTATTTAATTAATTTATTGATAGTGTAGTGTTAGGTTTAATTGTAACTTAGGTTAGGATTTATTTTACAGGTACTTTTGTAATTATTTTAACTAGGTAACTATTAAATAGTTATTAACTATTTAATAGCTATTGTACCTGGTTAAAATAAATACAAAGTTGTCTGTAAAATAAATATTAATCCTAAAATAGCTACAATATAATTATTATTTATATTGTAGCTATATTAGTGTTTATTTTACAGGTAAGTATTTAGCTTTAAATAGGAATAATTTATTTAATAAGATTTATTTTATTTCATTAGATAAAAATTATATTTAACTTAGGGGGGTGTTAGTGTTAGGGTTAGACTTAGATTTAGAGGTTAATACATTTATTAGAGTAGCGGGGAAGTCCGGTCTGCAGATTAGAGGTTAATAATTGTAGGTAGGTAGCGGCAATGTTGGGGGGGCAGATTAGGGGTTAATAAATATAATATAGGGGTCGGCGGGGGTTAGGGGCAGCAGATTAGGCGTTCATAGGGATAACGTAGGTTGCGGCGGTGTACGGAGCGGCAGATTAGGGATTAATAATAATATGCAGGGGTCAGCGATAGCGGGGGCGGCAGATTAGGGGTTAATAAGTGTAAGGCTAGGGGTGTTTAGACTCGGGGTACATGTTAGGGTGTTAGGTACAGACTTAGGAAGTGTTTCCCCATAGGAAACAATGGGGCTGTGTTAGGAGCTGAACGCTGCTTTTTTGCAGGTGTTTTTTTTCAGCTCAAACGGCCCCATTGTTTCCTGTGAACTCTAAATACCAGCGGTATTTAAAAGGTGCGGGGGAAAAAAGCACGCGTAGCTAACGCACCCCTTTGGCCGCAGAACTCTAAATCTAGCCGAAAGCCTTTTCATAGAGAAAAAATATCCTGTAGCATATCAGTCTGACCCTGCCCAATGACAGTCCAGCGCCGAAATACCAGGCAATTCTTCTCTGAACAAGAGAAACAACAACCCCAGACGATCATTTCGGCTATATATATATATATATATATATATATATATATATATATATATATATATATATATATATATATATACACACACACACACACACACACACACATACACACAATTATATATATCCTGAATCGTCAGTGCAGCACTGGATGAAAGGTGCAAGGGTGTGTCAGGAGTCCAGAAACTCATTAGATTAGATCCAGAAACACACTAATTACAAGCAAACAGATCACAGGTGAGAATGGTTACTTTTAATATCCATTCAAACCCCTTTGTGTCAACTTGTGTGCATGTTATCAGGCCAAAATCACCAGTGTATGTAACTTTTTGATCAGGGTCATTTGGGTAGTTTCTGTTATCATTATGATTTAAAAAGAGCAAACACAGTTGATTGATAATAAATGGCTTCAGCCAAACACTAACCATGAGTGAAAGAAAAGTTTTTGTGTTATCATTCATATTCTCTGAAAAATGGCCAAGAAATCATAAATTCTGCCGGGGTATGTAAACTTATGAGCACAACTGTATATATACACAAAGAGAGAAGCTTCTCTCTCTCTCTCTCTCTCTCTCTCTTTCTCTCTCTCTCTCTCTCTCTCTCTCTCTCTCTCTCTCTATATATATATATATATATATATATATATCTCCCAGCAGCTAGCTAGCAGAGGGGACTGCAGTTTTAGCCTTTTTGGCAACCGTGGGGTTAACTGCATCTGCTATGTATTTGAGCCGTTTCTCAGAGAGAAGGAGATTGTGTGGGATGTTCCATAATGATTACATACCCTAAGTTTCAGGCTTCAGACGTCCCTAGGCGGAAATATAAGTAAGTGGCGTTCCCTCCTCTTCACTCTCCTGCATGGGCTCTGCTTTTAGACTTCTATAGATTGATCGGCTGCTACTGAAATCACAATCAGAAAGTAAAACAGCCATTTTACAAATGTGTGCTAAAAGTAACCACTAGATGGAGCTGGTTTGCAAGAAATCGCATACAAATCAATGCTATACAGCCACATCTGAGGATTTTTGTTTTAGCAAAATATTGCAAACTCTAGCGGTTTTTAAATCGCGGCAATTAATTGAGATTTTAAATGGCATATGCGATTAATCGTGCAGCCCTAATATATATATATATATATATATATATATATATATATATACACAGAGAAGTGCACTCACAGGAACGAACAACTGGCTCAATACCATTGTTAGCCTGTTCTATGGCGATTTACCAGCTGGGTGCAACTTTTTAGCCCAGTAATGCTTTTTACAGAGAAGAACTTGCCCCTTTTTCCCATAGGGAGACTAAATACATACAGAGAGAAGTGCACTCACAGGAACGAACAACTGGCTCTACCATTGTTAGCATGTTCTATGGCGGTTTACCACCTGGGTGCAACTTTTTAGCCCAGTAAGGCTTTTCACAGAGAAGAACTTTCCTGTAGTATATCAGTCTGATTCCGCCTATTACGGTCAGTCCAGCGCTGAAATACCAGGCAATTCCTCCCTGAACAAGGAACACAGCAACCCCAGACGATCGGGTGTGCTTCTCTCTGTGTGTGCCTACAATTATTAACCCCTAATCTGCCGATCGGACCACACCGCTACTATAATAAATGTATTAACCCCTAAAGCTAAGTCTAACCCTAACCCTAACACTCCCTAACTTAAATATAATTTAAATCTAACAAAATAAATTAACTATTATTAAATAAATTATTCCTATTTAAAGCTAAATACTTACCTGTAAAATAAATCTTAATATAGCTACAATATAAATTATAATTATATTGTAGCTATTTTAGGATTAATATTTATTTTACAGGCAACTTTGTAATTATTTTAACCAGGTACAATAGCTATTAAATAGTTAATAACTATTTAATAGTTACCTAGTTAAAATAATTACAAAATTACCTGTAAAATAAATCCTAACCTAAGTTACAATTAAACCTAACACTACACTATCAATAAATAAATTAAATAAACTACCTACAATTATCTACAATTAAACCTAACACTACACTATCAATAAATAAATTAAATAAAATACCTACAATTACCTACAATTAAACCTAACACTACACTATCAATAAATTAATTAAATACAATACCTACAAATAAATACAATGAAATAAACTAACTAAAGTACAAAAAATAAAAAATAACTAAGTTACAAAAAATAAAAAAATATTTAAAAACATTAGAAAAATATTACAACAATTTTAAAATAATTACACCTACTCTAAGCCCCCTAATAAAATAACAAAGACTCCCAAAATAAAAAAAATGCCGTACCCTATTCTAAAATTAAAATAGAAAAGCTCTTTTACCTTACCAGCCCTGAAAAGGGCCCTTTGCGGGGCATGCCCCAAAGAATTCAGCTCTTTTGCCTGTAAAAAGAAAACATATAATACCCCCCCCAACATTACAACCCACCACCCACATACCCCTAATCTAACCCAAACCCCCCTTAAATAAACCTAACACTAAGCCCCTGAAGATCTCCCAACCTTGTCTTCACCACACCGGGTCCCGATCTGTCCAGAAGAGCCTCCGAAATCTTCATCCAAGCCCAAGCGGGGGCTGAAGAGTGACGTCCATCCTCCGGCTGAAGTCTGGATCCAAGCGGCGGCTAAAGAATTCCATCTTCGGGCAGAAGTCTTCATCCTATCCGGGCAGAAGAGTCGATCCGGACCGGCAAACATCTTCATCCAAGCCGCATCTTCTCTGTTTTTCCATCCGATGACGACCGGCTCCATCTTGAAGACCTCCGGCGCGGATCCATCCTCTTCTTGCGACGTCCTAAGTCCGAATGAAGGTTCCTTTAAATGACGTCATCCAAGATAGCGTCCCTCGAATTCCGATTGGCTGATAGGATTCTATCAGCCAATCGGAATTAAGGTAGGAAAATTCTGATTGGCTGATGGAATCAGCCAATCAGAATCAAGTTCAATCCGATTGGCTGATCCGATCAGCCAAACAGATTAAGCTCGCATTCTATTGACTGATCGGAACAGTAAGTGGCGGTAAATATGCTCTACGCTCCCTTTTTTGGAGCCTAATGCAGCCCTTCTGTGAACTCTAAATACCAGCGGTATTTAAAAGGTGCGGGGAAAAAAAAGCATGCGTAGCTAACGCACCCCTTTGGCCGCAGAACTCTAAATCTAGCCGACAGTATATACAGGGGTGGAAAAATAAAACTATGGTTTACTAGTCAGGAGTTAAAAGCTACTAAAAATCAAGTCATCCCTGCCATTTCTAATCAAGCTCTATGTGTATATATATATATATATATATATATATATATATATATATATATATATATATATATTTATTTATTTATTTATTTAACTGTTCACAGCAGAACATATAAGATTAACAATATTCAGGCTAAGATTAACAATAATCAGGCTTTTTAAGGTAAATGATAGTTTAAATGCTTTCTAATACATTTAGGCCTAGATTACAGGTTGATAAATACTGATCGCACGTGGCGCCTTATTTTGCACTTGGCCTTATGCAATCAACACCTCATTACTTTTTACTACAAGTGGTTAAAATAACATTGTTTAATAAATCTATCCTGTTTTTAGTGTTTTTTTAACCTACTTATTACTAGTATTTGTGGGCTGTTTATAAAGGGGTATTTAATTTAGAGGATCCCTTAACCCCTTAATGACCACAGCACTTTTCCATTTTCTGTCCGTTTGGGACCAAGACTATTTTTACATTTCTGCGGTGTTTGTGTTTAGCTGTAATTTTCCTCTTACTCATTTACTGTACCCACACATATTATATACCGTTTTTCTCGCCATTAAATGGACTTTCTAAAGATACCATTATTTTCATCATATCTTATAATTTACTATAAAAAAAAATATAAAATATGAGGAGAAAATTGAAAAAAACACACTTTTTCTAACTATGACCCCCAAAATCTGTTACACATCTACAACCACCAAAAAACACCCGTGCTAAATAGTTTCTAAATTTTGTCCTGAGTTTAGAAATACCCAATGTTTACATGTTCTTTGCTTTTTTTTATAAGTTATAGGGCCATAAATACAAGTAGCACTTTGCTATTTCCAAACCATTATTTTTCAAAATTAGCGCTAGTTACATTAGAACACTAATATCTTTCAGGAATCTCTGAATATCCATTGACATGTATATATATTTTTTTTAGTAGACATCCCAAAGTATTCATCTAGGCCCATTTTGGTATATTTCATGCCACCATTTCACCGCCAAATGCGATTAAATACAAAAAATCGTTCACTTTTTTACTAATTTTTTCACAAACTTTTGGTTTCTCACTGAAATTATTTACAAACAGCTTGTGCAATTATGGCTTAAATGGTTGTAAATTCTTCTCTGGGATCCCCTTTGTTCAGAAATAGCAGACATATATGGCTTTGGCGTTGCTTTTTAGTAATTAGAAGGCTGCTAAATGCCACTGCGCACTACACATGTATTATGCCCAGCAGTGAAGGGGTTAATTATGGAGCATGTAGGGAGCTTTTAGGGATAATTTTAGCTTTAGTGTAGTGTAGTAGACAACCCCAAGTATTGATCTAGGCCAATTTTGGTATATTTCATGCCACCATTTCACCACCAAATGCGATCAAATTAAAAAAAACGTTAAATTTTTCACAATTTTAGGTTTCTCACTGAAATCATTTACAAACAGCTTGTGCAATTATGGCACAAATGGTTGTAAATGCTTCTCTGGGATCCCCTTTGTTCATAAATAGCAGACATATATGGCTTTGGCGTTGCTTTTTGGTAATTAGAAGGCCGCCAAATGCCGCTGCATTTCACACGTGTATTATGGCTAGCAGTGAAGGGGTTAATTATGTAGCTTGTAGGGAGTTTGCAGGGTTAATTTTAGCTTTAGTGTAGAGCTCAGCCTCCCACCTGAACATGAGACCCCCTGATCCCTCCCAAACAGCTCTCTTCCCTCCCCCAACACACAATTGTCCCCGCCATCTTAAGTACTGGCAGAAAGTCTGCCAGTACTAAAATAAAAGCTATATTTGGGCTTTTTTTGTGTTTTTTTTAGCATATTTACATATGCTGCTGTGTAGGATCCCCCTTAGCCCCCAGCCTCACTGATCCCCCACCAAACAGCTCTCTAACCCTCCCCCTCTGCCTTAATGGGCGCCATCTTGGGTACTGGCAGCTGTCTGCCAGTACCCAGTTTAGTAAAAAAGTGTGCCTTTTTTTAAAAAAAGAAGCCCTTTTCTGTAGTGTAGCTTTCCCCCCCCCCCCAAGATCAACCCCCCACCCCTTCCAGATCCCTTAGCTGTTTATTTACAGCTTTCAAAACTTTTTATTTTTTACTTTTGACAGCTTTATTTTTCTGTAGTGTAGCGGTTCCCTCCCGCTCCCGCCCCGTGCACGCGCCCGCCCGCCGCCCCCCATGCACGCGCGCGCTCCCGTGCGCGCTCCCGTCCATCCCGCCCCCGATCCCGCCCCCCTCCACTCCACTCGGCACAGCGATAGCCGCCCACCCGCCTCCCAGACTTGCTCCCACCCACCAACGATACCGGCCACCGATGTCTGGTGCAGAGAGGGCCACAGAGTGGCTCTCTCTGCATCGGATGGCCAAGGGGGGTTATTGCAGGATGCCTCGATATCGAGGCATCACTGCAATAACCGGAAAGCAGCTGGAAGCGAGCAGGATCGCTTCCAGCTGCTTTCCAGACCAAGGACGTACGCCACACGTCCTCGGTCATGAACTGTATTTTTTTTGAGGACGTGTGGCGTACGTCCTTGGTCGTTAAGGGGTTAAAGAGACATAAAACCCAAAAATGTGTCTTTCATTATTTATAAAGAACATGCAATTTTAAACAACTTTCCAATTTACTTCTTTTATCTAATTTGCATCATTCTCTGGATATCATTTTGTAAAAAGCATATCTAAATTGGCTCAGTAGCTACTGATTGTTGACTATACATAGATGCCTCGTGTGATTGGTTCACCCATGTGCATTGCTATTTCTTCAACAAAGAATATCTAAAGTATGAAGAAAATGAGATAATTGAAGTATATTTTTTATCTGAATCATGAAAGAAAAAATGTGACCCCCATTGAATAGGGAACTAACTAAATATATTTTATATTTGGACTGGTGCCTCTAATGTTTTTTTTTAAAGAAAAAAACTAATATGGCCAAAGACTTGTTTTGTGTGTGGTAAAATGAATGCTTTCCATACTTATAATGGGAAGTGCTAAATAGCTTGCTGGCCACCTTGATATAACAAGCTGAGCATTTTATGCCCAATGCACAAGATAATCAGGTTGTAATATCACCTTCTAATGATTGGTGTAAATGTTACAGAGAGTGATAAACATTACACACCAGCACTGAAGTCTACCTAACCCCACTTTAGGAAAACCTTAAACAACTCAACCCCCCAATTTATTAACCCCCTAACTACCATAACACCAAACACAAAAAAATCCTAACTGCTATTAAGCCCTAAATCATCATCACCAAAACCCCATTGCAAAAAAATATGTAGCTAACCATGCCTTCACTATTAACAACTAAACCACCACAACCTTAATTTAAAAAAACAAACAAAAAACCCCCCTAACTACACAAAAAAAATTACCCTATATTAACCCCTAAGCGCTACTCACCCTCCAACTGCAAAAACCCTTCAACTTAAACTTGCACCTAATGACTGACTCTCCATGGACACCACCACCAACTCAATACCCCCCAACATAAACTGAACCCCCTCTGCAATACCCTCTAACCTAAACTAATACCCCCATGGTGGACCCCCTCACCGCAAGACCCCTCAACCTATACTAAGACCTAACCTTAAGAACCCCCCTAAACCCACTCCTAGACTAAGACCCCCAAAGGTATTAAAAAGTTAATACAAAAAAGAAAAAGTTAATATAAAAAAACACATTACTGAAAAGAAATACTGTGAAAAAAATAATATGAACTAAAACTACACTATAACCCCCCCAAAAGTGCTTATAAACAAAGTCCCTTAACAATCCCTAAATACAAAAAGACCCCCTAAAAACCTTAGCAATAGGACTCACAAAAAGACCCCATATCACAAAAAAACAATTCTTCTGTCCAGCGTCAACCATTTTATTCCCCAGTCTAGCTATGAACAGAGTCTTCGTCCTGCCCTCCCTTGACTGATTCTTCTCCACTATCCTGCAGAGTTAATAGAACCTGTTCAGCCATTATTTTTTCCTATCACGGATTTTTAAAAATCAGCTAATAGGAATGGCCATGGATTCTAAAAACTGATTTTAAAAGTAAAATCCAGTAGCATAAGCTTTTGTCCTATTAGATGATTTAAAGTTTAAAATCAGCCAATTGAAATGGCCATCAAAATTATTGGAGAACTTAAATTTTTATCTACAGCTCACCAAGGGTTTTTGTGCTGCCTGCATTAGTACTTATAATAAAATAAAAAGCAAGTGTATTAGTACCAAAGTCTGTAAATATTAGAAGTATATACAGAAGTATATAAATTTTATGTGTTATGCTTTGCATAAGTGCTTTGCAGAGTATTTCTATTTTATTTAAAAACAAACAAACAAAAAAAAAAACGTTAGCGGTTAAAGGGACAGTCAACACCAGAATTTTTGTTGTTTAAAAAGAAAGATAATCCCTTTATTATCCATTCCCCAGTTTTGCATAACCAACACTGTTATAGAAATACACTTTTTACCTCTGTGATTACCTTGTATCTAAGCTTCTGCAGACTGCCCCCTTATTTCAGTTCTTTTGACAGACTTGCATTTTAGCCAATCAGTGCTGGCTCCAGGGTAACTTCACGTGCATGAGCTCAATGTTATCTATATAAAACACATCAACTGATGCCCTCTAGTGGTCAAAATGCATTCAGATTAGAGGCGGTCTTCAATGTCTAAGAAATTAGCATACAAACCTTCTAGAATTAGCTTTCAACTAAGAATACCAAGAGAACAAAGCAAAATTGGTGATAAAAGTAAATTGGAAAGTTGTTTAAAATTACATTCCCTATTAAAATCAAGAAAGTTTTTCTTGGACTTGACTGTCCCTTTAAGTATGAAAATTTTTCAGAAAAAAAATGTATGAATTTTTAATTTGCACAAGAAATCATACAAAGTCATTTGAATGCTGGAGCTTCATTCTTCTATATTTGTGTGTGTGCAGCAGTTATGAAAATGTAACTGAGCGCTGGTGAAGGCTATTCCCATGTGTGCTGCAATAATAATGCCTTAATACATGAAAGCAATGGTGCAGAGCAACATATTTACCAAAGCTTACACACATCTTTCACTTATGCTTATTTATTCTACAGATACTGAGTGAATGTAAAACATGCCTACACTGTCTGTCTGTCACCCCTTATAAACACTGTGTAACGTCCTAGATCTCTTTGTCATGGATCCCACAGCCTGGGAATTAACAGTACAAACATAATGGACATTTTAAAGGAACAGTCTACTACAGAATTATTATTGTTTAAAAAAGGTAGATAATCCCTTTATTACCCATTTCCCCATTTTGCATAACCAACATGGTTATATTAAAGGGACAGTCAACACCAGAATTGTTGTTTAAAAAGATAGATAATCCCTTTATTACACATTCCCCAGTTTTGCATAACAAACACAGTTATAATAATACACTTCTTATCTCTGTAATTACCTTGTATCTGCTGAGTGCACCCATATCTCAGTTCTTTTGACAGACTTTCATTTTAGCCAATCAGTGCTCACTCCTAGGTCACTTCACGTGCATGAGCTCAATGTTATCTATATGAAACACATGAACTAATGCCCTATAGCAGTAAAAATGCATTCATATTAGAGGCAGTCTTCAAGGTCTAAGAAATTAGCTCATGGACCTCCTAGTTTTAGCTTTCAACTAAGAATACTAAAAGAACAAAGCAAAATTGGTGATAAAAGTAAATTGTGAAGTTGTTTAAAATTACATGCCCTATTTAAAGGGACACTGTACTCAAATTTTTTCTTTTGTAATTCAGAAAGAGCATGCAATTTTAAGCAACTTTCTAATTTACTCCTATTATCAATTTTTCTTCGTTCTCTTACTATCATTATTTGAAAAAGAAGGCATCTAAGCTTTTTTTTGGTTTCAGTACTCTGGACAGCACTTTTTTATTGGTGGATGAATTTATCCACCAATCAGCAAGGACAACCCAGGTTGTTCACCAAAAATGGGCCGGCATCTAAACTTACATTCTTGCATTTCAAATAAAGATACCAAGAGAATGAAGAACATTTGATAATGGGAGTAAATTAGAAAGTTGCTTAAAATTTCATGCTCAATCTGAATCACGTAAGAAAATTTTTGGGTACAGTGTCCCTTTAAATCATGAAAAAATTTTTTTAACTTGACTGCCCCTTTAATGCACATTTTACTCCTGTGATTAGCTTGAATCTAAGCCTCTGCAGATTGCCCCCTTATTTCTGGGCCTTTTACAAACTTAGGTAAGAACAAAAAGGACACCTCATGGTGTAGAAGACTGCATGATTTATGAAACAGGGTCACTCACTCACAAGTAGGATGGCAGTGGCCCTATATATGCAAATAGGCAGCCTAGATATCGCAGTCACCAGCTGGCTGGTTCTCCCTGCAACAACCTTGGACACTAAAGTCTCCAATATCCGGCCACAGGCCTTATGGAAAACAAAACATTTAATATATGGAACAGAATTAAATTTAGAGAGCAGTTAGTAAACCTTTTGTAGACACCATGAATAGAGAAAGACAAGTGTCTATATTTGTCATGCGTTAGTTACCAGAAAATTAGGTATAAACATAATAAGCAAATGATTATTTTAACTGGTCCATTTATGCTGTATAATTATTTATTTAAATGTATGCTAATTAGCATAGATAGTGTTTGTTTTTCAAGAAAGGCACCAACCCTTACCCCATAGAGTTTTCACTGTACCAGACCGCACAGATAACATTTCCCAATAGAAAATCAGGATGAATTTATTATAAAAAAAAATAATAATATTCAACCGCAAAAACAGTTCTCATACATTTACAACATTGCTGCAAACCCTAATCTAGCTCTGAAATGTGAAATGTGCCTATAGAAAAACTCAGCTCTGCTGGATTCTGCATCTCAATATAAGTTAAACATATCAGCTTCCGGCTCTGTAAACCAATTCAACAATTTAAACTTACACGATGGTACAATTTGATATTCAAATGCAGACATTTTTTTCAATTGATGTTTATTTCTTATACAAGCAACACTTTTCATATCCAGAAATATGAAATTAAATAGATTCTCAGGCTGCCAAATGTTAATGTACCATATCAGGACTTGAAGATACAGTCATAATGTGTTCTGCAGCAAAGTAATTTCCTGACATTAAAAAATGCTGTATGAGTGTTTTGTCAGAAGCCGATAAACTCTCAAGTGTATATGTTGGTTTATGTCATATTCTATTAAAATTCTTTATTTTTTGCTGTCTGTCTATCTCTCTATATCTATTTATCTGCCTATCTATCATATATCTATCTTTCTTTCTATCTATCTATCTATCATTGCTCTAGTGTTTCCAATCATGTATTGGGTAAGGTCATAATGTGGAGTGTTCAGTTATCAGCTTGTTAACTAAGTCATGTCTCCGAAACGTCACATGGATTAAAAAGCATATTTGAAAAAGACCAGCGAGTCCCTCACTTTATTTCTTGCATATTAACCTGGCGGCACCCTGGTAGATGAGTATTGAGCGACAGTGCACTTTTCTAAGATATATATATATGCACAAAAAGGACAGGGGGGTCTGGAACTGCGCCTCACTGAATCTAACGATTTTAAATGTTCTCTTTCTCCCTTTTGTGGGGTTTACTAAATGCTGCTATTCTGGGTATCCCACTATCACCTTAGTGAGAAAATTTGAAGATATCTAGGAAAGGGTTTGTGTTAGAATAGCGCTTCCAGTATGAGAAATCCACATGAGCATGAAACAAAAAACATAAAGGGTGTTTATGTAGATAGAGTTATCACCATATTCATATGAATTATTCATATGAATCTTACAGCTGCTCACCTGTTAAATCCAAATATTAACAAGAAACTCCTCTGTTGGTGCTATTATTTCCTGTAGTTTTTGTGGCAGATACCCCGGCTACCCCGAATGGGTAGCTCCGCCAAACGGGTCCTGCTTCCTCCCTGCCGACTGCAGCTATGTAACTGGCAAGTGACCACAGCCTGTAGCCACCCCTGATGCCTGACAGCACCAGTACTCAGGGTCCCACCCTGTGGCAGACTTCAGCTACCCAGACTAGGTAGCTCTTCCAGAGTGTCCTTCCTCTGCCTAGAACAGGCTTCTATGTAGCTCAGGAAAGTGATTCTAGCAGGAGCCCACCTAAATAACTAGATATACTAGCATTCAGGTGAAACAGGAACTGATTTTATTGAGCAAAACACACATCTTTTATACACTCACTTATCTTGATAAGAACAGAAGACAATGTCACAGTTTTCCCGCCATTCCCGCCCCTCCAGACTGACCGGCGCCTCCATAGCAACCATAGTCCCACAGAAGCCCAGTACACAGTGGTGACAGTTTGGGGGTGATCCTGGGGGAGCGGTGGCACTTCCAGGGCGTCATTTGAAAGCTCTCAGTCCCCAGATGCCACAGTCCAAAAAGCGTCATGATTCGTTATTGGGGACCGGAGATACAGCCCATTGAAGTTATGGGGGTAGGGGTGTCCAAAACCCTCGGTTCCCAAAGCAGCTCCCCTCCAGTATTTCCCCCACCTCTTGTCCTCCTTAGGGGATACTAATACCCAAAAGAGCGGAACTCTGGGGCACATGGTTGCTGGAGTGACCAGTGGTAAAGTTAGCGGGTGTCCTGCTGTCCTGTGGCCGACCAGGAGTTCCAGGAGCCCGGACAGCCTGAGAGGAGTTAGGCGGGTGTCCATTGTGAGGCGGCTGACCGGGAGTTCCAGGAGCCCATCCAGTCTAGGAGGGTTTTCCAGGTCATAGACCAGCTCTTCTTTAAACAAGTTTGGAACACAAAACCATGCAAACAAAAGCTTCCAGAGATTGTGGTTGTTCTGAGGAGCCCAAAACCACTAAGAAACAATAGGGGTGAGGTTGTAGGGGGGTGTGGGGTAGCCTTAGCTGTCTCATCCATGGTATCCATGACAGTCTTTTCCAAACATACGGATGGATTCCAAAGAGAATGTCTCCCAAATAAATTTGAAATATAAGGGAGTGTGTAGAAACCACCTCTGTAACACTGCACTGATGTAGCAGTATATAATAGAGGTTAAATTTCCCAATATTTAATGGCCAGTTGTCGAGAATAAAAACTGGTTAATAAAACTCCTCAAAATAAACTTTAATAAACAATATATAAAATATGATCTCCTAGATATGAGATCTGCTAAAATTCTAAGCAGTCGAATTATCATGCTCTGAATGGAGCTTGATGCCCCTGTTTCAACTTGAGTTGAAATTGCCGGTTTTGCTCTGTACACCTGTAGCATGACCGAGCGAGCAACTGGAAGTGATGTCAGGGCGACTATCATGTGACCTTACGCGTTTCTTGAGCTTCTCTGCTCACTTTGTCAGAGGGAAGTGAGCAGAGAAGCTCACAAAATGAGTAAGGTCACATGATAGTCGACCTGACGTAATTTCCGGTCACTTCCAGTTGCTCATTCGGTCATGCTACAGGTGTACAGAGCAAAACCGGCAATTTCAACTCAAGTTTTTTAGATACTCTGGGGCCAATTTATGATAGTGCGAGTGGACATGATACGATGTAGCGTATCATGTCCACAGCACATCGATAAATGCAAACAGCATACGCTGTCGGCATTTATCATTACGCAAGCATTTCTTGTGAACTGCTTGTGCAATGCCACCCCCTGCAGATTTGTGGTCAATCGGCAGCTAGCAGGGGGTGTCAATCAACTCGATTGTATTCGATCGGGTTGATTTCTATTCGCTGCCTCAGAGCAGGCAGACAAGTTATGGAGCAGCGGTCTTTAGACCGCTGTTTCATAACTTCTGTTTCCGGCGAGCATAAACAGGGGCATCATTCGGAGCTTGATAATTTGGCTGCTTAAAATTTTAGCAGATCTCATATCTAGGAGATCGCATTTTATATATTATTCATTAAAGTTTATTTTGAGGAATTTTATTAACCAGTTTTTATTCTCGCCAACCGGCCATTAAATATTGGGAAATGTAACCTCTATTATATACTGCTACATCAGTGCAGTGTTACAGAGGTGGTTTCAACACACTCCCTTATATTTCAAAGTTATTTGGGAGACATTCTCTTTGGAATCCATCCGTATGTTTGGAAAAGAACGGAGGAGTTTCTTGTTAATTTTGGATTTAACAGGTAATCAGCCGTAAGATTCATATGCATATGGTGATAAATCTATCTACATAAACACCCTTTATGTTTTTTGTTTCATGCTCATGTGGATTTCTCATACTAGAAGCACTACTCTAACACATACCCTTTCCTATATATATATATATATATATATATATATATATATATATATATATATATATATATATATATATATATATATATATATATATATATACACACAGTATATATATATATATATATATATATATATATACACACAGTATATATATATATATATATAAAAATATATACAGTATATATATGGTATGTATATATATATGGTATATATATATATATATATATATATATATATATACAAGAATTGAAGAAAGAATTCGATCTGTGGGTCAAATGTGTAAGTAAAAACAGCTTTATTGGTAATCCATTAAAAAGTCCCTGGAGGGGTCCTGCAGCAGAAAAACATCGAGCACTGTGTACTCAAGCTGACATGTTTCGGCTGTGTGCCGTAATCATAGCTTGATTGAGTGCATCAGTGCTAACAATTTAAAAGACAATGTTAGTTCCAATTGGCTAAAACCTAATTACACATTTGCAATGCTAGAACTCGAGTGCTGTGTTAACTAATACCCTACCTGATTATTTGTTTGTGCTGATGGGCAACTGTTATCCTTTGTTGAAAAATTACATACTTGTGTTTGCATGTTAGTGTAGACTCGGGAGATTATTAGAAGGTGTTATATGAAGATTTAGAATCGAATAAGCTATTAGACCCTTGTTAAAATATATGAAATGAATTAAACATCCCAATTTTGCGATGTTTCTAAGCATTCTGTTTGGCACATTATTTCCATTCATGTGAAGGTTATGTACCTATGTTATAACTTTAACTGATTGTAGAATGTACCTATATTAAATTAAATCATGAAGTTTTAGTCTTCCTGCTTAGAGGACCTCTAATAAGTTTCACTGGACTGGTGACTTATTATACATTAAACTTACTGATTAATGTCTTTATGCAAATGCATAGTAGAGACCCTTCATATCCTTATCTAATGATTTATTCTGTTACTGCTGAGGTACATGAAAGTGTATGTGTAACGCAGATCTATCTGAACTTTTAATCTAACAATCAAAGACTTCCCAAGAATTTGATGTAAAATTTTAGGGAATTTAAAAGTCTAAGTTACTTAGTATTTGCTTTATGGTGAAGTGTGAATAAGAGTGAAACCCTACAGTACTGTTTATTAATTTGTTACTATTGCCAATAGTTTATTAGATCATATTCGGAGTTCAACCCCCTTGGCACTCTTGTTTGGAGTTTAAAGATCCAATACATCTCTTTTTTTCTCAAAATTAGATTTCTGTCCCCACCTCTTAAAGGGGTTTTGATTCTTTCAATGGCTTGCCATCTCAGAGTGGCACTGTTTTTATTATGTGTATCTTTGAAATGTCTGACCAATGGGGTGGTTGCCTCTCCCAATTTGATGGTAGACAGGTGATTGCGTATTCGGACATTCACCTCAGTTGAGGTGAGTCCTACATATTGCAACTTGCATTCTACACAGGATAAAACATATATGACATAGGAGGATGTACAGTTTAGGCAGGAGGTTATTTTGAACACTTCACCTGTGACTTCTGAACGAAATTCATTCGAGATAATTGCTTTCTCACACGGTTTGCATCTGGCCCTACCACATCTGTACATCCCCCTGTGCCTTAGCCAAGAACTTTCGTCTGTGCCTGTTATCCTGGGCAATTCAGATGGTGCCACATAATTTCCTATAGTTTTGCTTTTTCGATAAGAGCATCTAAGACCCCTGTCCACACTGTCTACAAGTCTGTCATCAGCTTTAAGTAGATGGAAGTGTTTGTTAATTATACCACAGATGTTCTTATACTCTGTGCTGTAATCTGTTACAAATGTAACTTTTTCTTCCTGAGTGGATGGATTAGGGGATCTTAGCGATCCTTGCAAAAGTGCCTTCCTATCCAGTCTGTCTACCTGTGACTTTGCTTGCTTGACAGTATATTTGGGATAGCCCCTTTGCAGGAGTCTCTTCTCCAGATCTCTGCTTTGTGCCTGATAAGTGCTCTCATCCGTACAGTTTCTTTTTATTCTGATGAGTTCACCTTTGGCCACTGCCAGCGGAACTTGCTTTGGATGGCAACTCTTTGCATGAAGCAAAGTGTTTATATATATATATATAGTTGATAAGCCTGCCCAGAGGGCAGTTTATGTATTACAAATGCAACCCCCCAAGCTACAAAGAAAAATGGAAATATAGAAAGAAAAAAAACAAATTATCCAAAATAAAAAAATTAAACCTAATCCCTATCGGCTAGATTTAGAGGTTGGCGTTAGCTGACAAAAGCAGCGTTAAGGGGTCCTAACGCTGCTTTTGGCCGCCCGCTGGTATTTAGAGTCAGCCAGGAAAGGGTCTAACGCTCACTTCCTTACCGCAACTCCAGGCTACCGCAGATCCCCTTACGCCAATTGCGTATCATATCTTTTCTATGGGATCTGCCTAACGCTGGTATTTGGAGTCTTGGAAGAAGTGAGCGGTAGACCCTCTACCGACAAAAAAAGTCAGTAGTTAAGAGCTTTATGTGCTAACGCGGGAATATAAAGCTCTTAACTACTGTGCTACAAAGTACACTAACACCCATAAACTACCTACAGGGAGTGCAGAATTATTAAGCAAGTTGTATTTTTGAGGATTAATTTTATTATTGAACAACAACCATGTTCTCAATGAACCCAAAAAACTAATTAATATCAAAGCTGAATAGTTTTGGAAGTAGTTTTTAGTTTGTTTTTAGTTATAGCTATTTTAGGGGATATCTGTGTGTGCAGGTGACTATTACTGTGCATAATTATTAGGCAACTTAACAAAAAACAAATATATACCCATTTCAATTATTTATTTTTACCAGTGAAACCAATATAACATCTCAACATTCACAAATATACATTTCTGACATTCAAAAACAAAACAAAAACAAATCAGTGACCAATATAGCCACCTTTCTTTGCAAGGACACTCAAAAGCCTGCCATCCATGGATTCTGTCAGTGTTTTGATCTGTGCACCATCAACATTGCGTCTGTTCAGAGAGGTGTACTGTTTTCCCTCCTTGTAAATCTCACATTTGATGATGGACCACAGGTTCTCAATGGGGTTCAGATCAGGTGAACAAGGAGGCCATGTCATTAGATTTTCTTCTTTTATACCCTTTCTTGCCAGCCACGCTGTGGAGTACTTGGACGCGTGTGATGGAGCATTGTCCTGCATGAAAATCATGTTTTTCTTGAAGGATGCAGACTTCTTCCTGTACCACTGCTTGAAGAAGGTGTCTTCCAGAAACTGGCAGTAGGACTGGGAGTTGAGCTTGACTCCATCCTCAACCCGAAAAGGCCCCACAAGCTCATCTTTGATGATACCAGCCCAAACCAGTACTCCACCTCCACCTCGGACTGGAGCTCTCTGCCCTTTACCAATCCAGCCACGGCCCCATCCATCTGGCCCATCAAGACTCACTCTCATTTCATCAGTCCATAAAACCTTAGAAAAATCAGTCTTGAGATATTTCTTGGCCCAGTCTTGACGTTTCAGCTTGTGTGTCTTGTTCAGTGGTGGTCGTCTTTCAGCCTTTCTTACCTTGGCCATGTCTCTGAGTATTGCACACCTTGTGCTTTTGGGCACTCCAGTGATGTTGCAGCTCTGAAATATGGCCAAACTGGTGGCAAGTGGCATCTTGGCAGCTGCACGCTTGACTTTTCTCAGTTCATGGGCAGTTATTTTGCGCCTTGGTTTTTCCACACGCTTCTTGCAACCCTGTTGACTATTTTGAATGAAACGCTTGATTGTTCGATGATCACGCTTCAGAAGCTTTGCAATTTTAAGAGTGCTGCATCCCTCTGCAAGATATCTCACTATTTTTGACTTTTCTGAGCCTGTCAAGTCCTTCTTTTGACCCATTTTGCCAAAGGAAAGGAAGTTGCCTAATAATTATGCACACCTGATATAGGGTGTTGATGTCATTAGACCACACCCCTTCTCATTACAGAGATGCACATCACCTAATATGCTTAATTGGTAGTAGGCTTTCGAGCATATACAGCTTGGAGTAAGACAGCATGCATAAAGAGGATGATGTGGTCAAAATACTAATTTGCCTAATAATTCTGCACTCCCTGTATGTACCCCTAAACCGAGGCCCCCCCCACATCGCCGCCACTATAATAAATGTTTTTAACCCCTAATCTGCCAACTGGACACCGCCGCCACCTACATTATACCTATGAACCCCTAATCTGCTGCCCCTAACACCGCCGACACCTATATTATATTTATTTACCCCTAATCTGCCCCCCCAACGTCGCCGCTACCTAACTACACTTATTAACCCCTAATCTGTCGACCGGACCTCGCCGCCACTACAATAAATGTATTAACCCCTAAACCGCCGCACTCCCGCCTCGCAAACACTATAATAAATTGTATTAACCCTTAATCTGCCTTCCCTAACATCACCGCAAAACTACCTACAATTATTAACCCCTAATCTCCCGCCCGCAACGTCGCCGCTACTATAATAAATGTATTAACCCCTAAACCTAAGTCTAACCCTAACACCCCCCTAACATAAATATAATTTAAATTAAATGAAATAATATTCCTAAAATTAAATAAATTAATCCTATTTAAAACTAAATACTTACCTAGAAAATAAACCCTAATATAGCTACAATATAAATAATAATTACATTGTATCTATTTTAGGATTTATATTTATTTTACAGGCAACTTTGTATTTATTTTTACTAGGTACAATAGCTATTAAATAGTTAATAACTATTTAATAGATACCTAGTTAAAATAATTACAAAATTACCTGTAAAATAAATCCTAACCTAAGTTACAATTAAACCTAACACTACACTATCATTAAATTAATTTAAAAAATTACCTACAATTAGCTAAACTAAAATACAATTAAATAAACTAATCTATAATACAAAAAAACAAACACTAAATTACAAAAAATAAAAAAATATTACAAGAATTTTAAATTAATTACACCTAATCTAAGCCCCCTAATAAAATAAAAAAGCCTCCCAAAATAATAAAATGCCCTACCCTATTCTAAATTACAAAAGTAATCAGCTCTATTAACATCCCTTAAAAGGGCTTTTTGCAGGGCATTGCCCCAAAGTAATCAGCTCTTTTACCTATAAAAGAAAATACAATACCCCCCCAACATTACAACCCACCACCCACATATCCCTATTCTAACCCACCCAAACCCCCCCTTAAAAAAACCTATCACTAACCCGTTAAAGATCTCCCTACCTTGAGTCGTCTTGAGCACATTTTTCCAGCTTACCGCTACCATAAGCAACGCTGGTATTGATGGTTGAAGTGGATCTAAATTATGCTCAACATTCCCTTTTCTGAGGCTAACGCAGCCACTCAGACAACTCTAAATACCAGCGTTGTTTAAGGGTGCGCTGGGAAAATAAAGCAGCGTTAGCTACGCGGGTCTTTACCGACAAAACTCTAAATCTAGGCGTAAGAAAATAAAACATCCCCCACAAAATAAAAACACCCCCTAATCTAATGCTAAACTACCAATATCCCTTAAAAGAGCTTTTTGTAGGGCATTGCCCTAAGTTAAACAGCTCTTTTACATTAAAAATAAACAAAGTCCCCCCTAAAAGTAAAACCCCCCACCCATCAAACCCCCCAAAATAAAAAAAAAACGTAACACTAATAAACCTAATCTACCCATTGCCCTGAAAAGGGCATTTGTATGGGCATTGTCCTTAAAAGGGCATTCAGCTCTTTTTCACTGCCCTTAAAAGAGCATTAAGCTCTTTTGCGATTTGCCAAAAAAAAACTAATCTAAAAAAACAACGCCCCCCCCAAAAAAAACAAACAACTAACACTAAAGCCCCAAATAGGTACTCATGGTTTCAGAAGTCTGGCGGAGAAGCCGGAGTCTTCTTCTAGGCGGGTCCATCATCTTCATCCACAGCAAAGGCGGCGCGGAACAGAGGTCCGGAGTGGTCTTCCCAGATGTGGCGATTCTTGGCGACAGTCCTCGCCAGCATGTAGGCTCCTCTTCATCCGATGTCAGTGGTATACTGAATATTGAATGCAAGGTACCGCAATCACTTTGGGGTACCTTGCATTCCTATTGGCGTAATTTAGAGCTACTAAAATTATAACACCTTAATTTTTCATTAAAAAATGTATTTAACACTACAGAATCTTTACACACACACACATATATATATATATATATATATATATATATATATATATATATACATATACAGACATATATAAAATATATATATATATATACATACACACACACATACAGTATATATATATGTGCATGCGGAGTGACGTCACCAGAAGTGACAGGGTTCCAAAATCCAAAGAGTTTGACAAATTGACATGACACCAGCCCCCCTGTACGTCATAGATGACGTCAAAGGGGCAGGCTAAAAATCGCATACTCTCGCTGTTTAAAAACGGCAGTGATTAATCTCGGTTTTAAATTGCATATGCGATTAATCGTGCAGCCCTAATATATACAGTATATATTAGATTATAGTAACAAAGGAGAGCACTCTCACTCAGCACATCAACTGCCAGGATGCTAGTGTAATAAATATAACTGAACAAAAAACTGTCTCTCTCTGGTCTTTCTATGAAAAATCTTTTACTGTGAAAGTAGTCAACTACTTTACTTTACTCAACTACTTTCACAGTAAAAGATTTTTCATGGAAAGACCAGAGAGTGACAGTTTTTTGTTCGGTTATATTAGATTATAGATATTGTGGCAAACCTAGCCACTTCTGGACTATAACGTAAGAAAGGTTGTCTATAGGCTGTATATTGTGCTATGTAGATGTGACAGACCCTTCTGTCAGCCCTGAAGGAGTTAACTGTGTTCAGCTTTAGCCTCAGCTATTGTGCACTGTCATTAATGTTATTGATACACAGTCCATTGTTTAATCAACCTCAGAGAGCAGACCCTAGATGATAAGGAAAGCCAAGTGTGTGTCTGTGTTTAAATTGTTATCAGCTTGAGCAAGGTATTCTATTGTATCATGTAAAAGGGCGTGTTCCCTCCATTCAATGTACAACATTCTTTCAACCCCCTTCTGGGGGGGTCAGACCTGCATAAATACTGGGCATATGAGCCTTAATAAAAGTCTTTCTGTTTAAACCTGAAAACTGGCTGGGTTGTGAATTGCTGCTTCCCTATGCAGAACATTGTTCCCTGGTGTTAACCCTTGGTTTTCCTGTTGGTACCGTTACAATTGGTGGCAAGCGACGGGATGAACCTTATCGCCCAGAAGAGCAACTACACAAGCCAGTAACCTCAGGAAGAGGGGGATTACTACAATACTGACTAAGATGGAAGGAGTACCAGGGACCAAAGGGAATGGAGATGGATTATTCTAAGCTAAAGAGACAAACGTTAAAGGAACTGCTAGAAGCCAGGGGAAAGATAGGCAGCAGCAAACCCAAGGCTATATTAATGGCTGAGCTGATGGAGGGAGACAGAGCTCGCAGCGCTACGCCTCCAGCAGCCATGGAGGAGACCCTATACCAGAGGGAAATGAGGACCAGGCTGGAATTTTTACCCCAACCTGTACCATGGGATATGCTATCCGTGGTAATGGCAGATGTGCAGGAGTACGTGATGGCACACAGTCCGCGGAATGCATCCTCCAGAGCAGAATCCATTTTGGATGCACTCAGCAACCCAGTAAGACCCAAAATCCCATACCATGCATTTAAAATGTTTTGTGAGGAAAAGGATGAGATCGATGGGTATTTACAGGATTTTGAGAGACTGTGTGAGTTACATGATTTGGAGCAGTCCGTATGGGTGCCGGTGCTAGCAGGCAAGCTAGCCGGTAGAGCAGCGGAAGCGTATCGCGCTGTACCCAGGGAGGACAGCAAGGATTACGCTAAAGTGAAGAGAGCGATCTTGGAAAGATATGCCATTACCTCAGAGGCATACCGGCGCAAGTTTAGAGGCCTGCGCAAGCCAGAAAGAGATTCACATGCAGAGTGGGCCCACAAGCTGGATCAAGCATCTCAAGGGTGGATACAGGCCAGCCAAGCTACCACCATGGAAGAATTGCGACAACTGATGCTGTTGGAGCAATTCTTTAACGGCTTGTCCCCAGAAGCCCAAGAATGGGTGAGAGATCGAAAACCTCTCACCTTAACCGAAGCAGCCAGATTAGCAGACCAGCATTTTGATGCCAGGAGGCACCATGGACTACAGCCTAACAACGGACGGGCGAATATACAATGCCACACCTGCAAGCAGTGGGGACATATGGCACGTGAGTGCACCCAAAATCGGAGTAGACAAGCTTGGAACCAGGTCAGACAGAACCAGGCCCCAAGGGCGGCTGCTCACCATTACCAAACGGAGCCAGCCGCTCATGAGGTGTTGAGCACCCAAGCCGAGGAACCCCTGGGAATTCTGCATGAGGTGATGTCGGTCCGGGCCTCCGATAACTGGCAACATCACCGCCAGCTGGGGACCGTAGAGGGGAAGGAGGTCCAGGGACTTCGGGATTCGGGAGCTACTTTAACCCTGATAGCTCCCCATTTGGTGCCGGATACAGTACACACGGGCGGATCCGTGGCAGTACGAGGGGCAGGGGGAGCGGTATACCGATTGCCCACTGCTAGAGTGGAGTACAGACCCCCAGTCACCCCAGCAGCTGCCAGTTACCAGCCCCCGGCGCACCGCTATACCACACGGCCTCCGGCCACGAACTACCCTCAGAGAGCCCGGTTCAATTCGCGGGGCTACTCACAACCCATTCGGTGCTTTGGATGTAAGCGACTAGGGCACAAAAGACCAGAGTGTCCCCTAAACGCAGCAAATCAAGCACAGTCCTGGAGAAGACCCGCCGGCGGAATCCCACATAATCCTCAGCCTGCGGCCCGCTACGTAGAGGCGCCAGAATGCTGGGGCAGCCTACATGAAGCAGACCCCGTGCAAGCTGCCCACCGGAATAACCGGCAGCGGGTTAAAGTGAATGGGAAGGAGGTCAGTGGTCTACGGGATACTGGTGCTACCATGACCTTGCTTCAAGAGAACTTGGTGTCTGAGAAACAGCACACTGGAGACACTATGGCTGTGAGGGTAGCAGGGGGCACTGTGTTCCGCCTACCTGTTGCCAGGGTACATTTGGATTGGGGAGTGGGCGCTAGACTTGTGAATGTGGGGGTCAAGAAGGACTTACCTGCTGATGTTCTCCTTGGAAATGACTTGGCCCCCCCTTGTTTCTGCCTATGCTCCCATGGATCCCGCTGATGTTAACCCTGTGACTACCCAAGCCCAGTCCCTCTGGAAAGAGACGCTTCCATGTTTGGAGTGGGGGCAGTACTGAGCCAAGTTGGAGCAGATGGCGGAGAACACCCCGTAGCTTACTTGAGCCGAAAGTTGTTGCCCCGGACATCCCCAAGCCGATCCGTTGGGATCAGACTGTGTATGCCGGCTTGGTTCTGGGGGAGCATTGTGGCAAACCTAGCCACTTCTGGACTATAACGTAAGAAAGGTTGTCTATAGGCTGTATATTGTGCTATGTAGATGTGACAGACCCTTCTGTCAGCCCTGAAGGAGTTAACTGTGTTCAGCTTTAGCCTCAGCTATTGTGCACTGTCATTAATGTTATTGATACACAGTCCATTGTTTAATCAACCTCAGAGAGCAGACCCTAGATGATAAGGAAAGCCAAGTGTGTGTCTGTGTTTAAATTGTTATCAGCTTGAGCAAGGTATTCTATTGTATCATGTAAAAGGGCGTGTTCCCTCCATTCAATGTACAACATTCTTTCAACCCCCTTCTGGGGGGGGTCAGACCTGCATAAATACTGGGCATATGAGCCTTAATAAAAGTCTTTCTGTTTAAACCTGAAAACTGGCTGGGTTGTGAATTGCTGCTTCCCTATGCAGAACATTGTTCCCTGGTGTTAACCCTTGGTTTTCCTGTTGGTACCGTTACAGATATTATTTTGAAACCAGCGGATAAGGGCTGTGCCCTTGTCATCGTGGACAGGGATAAGTACAGAATGGAAATATTACGGCAATTACGAGATGAGGCTAACTATAAGGCGATATCTTTTGACCCCACCAATAAAATTCAGAAAAAAATGATGGTTACGGTTGAACTAGCAAAAGAAAGAGATCTAATTACAACACAAGTTTTTAATTAAACTGTATCCCATAATTCCGGTATTTTACATATTACCCAAGATTCATAAAAAGCTAACTGATCCACCTGGGCATCCCATAGTGGCTGGGACAGACTCAGTGTTTCAGTCTATTGCGATATTTGTAGATAGTTTAATTAGACCCCTATTGGGGAGTGTCTCTTCATATCTTTTTGACACTACTGACTTTCTGAATAAAATCTTCTGTCCAGACCCAGGGTATCGCGATGGTCTCTAATGTCGCTCCCACATATGAGAATTTGTTTGTAGGACGATTTGAGGAGTAGAATATCTATATGGAGGATATGTATAGAGATTATGTACTATGTTGGTACAGATATATAGACAACATATTCTGCATCTGGACAGGGGACTTACCTTCTTTGAATTCCTTTGTAGATAGCCTAAATCATAAGACTGGCTTTCTTAAGTTCACTATGGAGTATAACATGGAGAAAGTGAGTTTTTTGGATACATTGGTATTTAGAAATAGTGAAACTTTGGAGTGTGACATTTTCAGTAAAGTCACAGATAGAAATAACTTGTTATTTGATAGCTTTCACCCAACAGCAATGATTTAAAGGCTACCCTATAGCCAATGATTAAGATTAAGTGGGTCATCACAGATCCAATGAAAGCCCACTTTAGATAAATTTAAAGCTAGGGGCTATACTGAGACAGTTGTGCAAGATAATCTTACCAGAGTACAATAGATAGATAGGCATACCTTATTATCACCTAGACAAATAACTGATCCAAAATTCTCTGTTTTGGTCTACATAGTAGGAAATTTAGGTCTATGATTTCTAAACATTAGTATCTCCTACAAGAGGATCCCCAAACATCCAAAGTATTTAAATATCCCCCACTTTTTGCATCTAAAAGAAATAGGAACCTGAGGGATGAATATGTGAGGACAGATATGGGTTCTACCAATCCGACCCCACCCCTGCAGAAAAAGGGTTCCTTTCCCTGTTATAATTGCGCACAATGCAATTCACTGATTAAAGGTTATTATGTGACACATCCTCATACTGGATGTAAGATTGGGATTGGAAATACATATACTTGTAACTCAAGTTACGTAATATATGTCATCAAATGCCCATGTAGGTTGGCACACAGAGTGTTAGGGATCGCATCAGACAACATAAGGCAGCTATTAATAATGAGGATTTTGATGCACCTATTGTACATCATTTTTTGACCTATTCACACAATAAGAGTCAACTTAGGTTTCAAATTGTTGATGATGCCCCACCTCTTAGAAGAGGGGGAGATAGACAAAATACCCTGTTTCGTAAGGAAGCCCAATGGATTAGGAAATTGGAACCTTTAACGCCTAGGGGGTTAAACAAAAACATTCCCTGGGGCTTCTTTGTATAAAGCCACTATGAATATTTCTTGGCTTTCCTTTAAAGGATGATTATTATACTGTGTACATTGTATTTGGGAATAGGAAGCTCAAGTAGTGTGTCATATATGGTTAGGCTTATGTCAATAGTCATAATTGTAGTATCTGTGGGGATAGATTGGGAAGTGACACTCATTCCTAGTAAAGACATCCATATTATGTATTTACTCTGCTCATTAATGTATTTAATGTATTTGTAATGGTGTTTAAAATGTGTGACTATGGTGTTCACTATGTGCAGGTTTAAACATTGTGCAAATGGTTTGCACACAAGTAAGGTGTGTTTGTGTCACTCAATCAAACAATGCAGACGAACTATAAGAGGAGGTGGACACCATGACGTAGTATACTCCTTGAGAAAGGGCAGAGTCCCGAAATGTGTGTCGGAGTGTGTTACCTAAGCGGATATTCCAAACTTGCCATGTCAGGGCTTCTCCTGGTCTCCATACGACTGAATAACCTACTAAAGTGGAAGACTGGTGTATAGTATCACGCTCACTGAGCGTACCATTGCGGGTCAGGTGAGGTCATTGTCCAACTGCAAAAAGTGGAACCCGCACAGAGGACCAACAGGAGGATAAGCAAGTATACCCTCTGATTGTTATATGGACTGTGATATCTAAGCGTGGTGCATACACTGCAGTCAATACACTTATCACGTTTATTAGCAATTTTGCACTATACTCCTGTCCCATATGAACTTACACTGAGGCTATCATAACAGTCTGGTGGCGTTGCCTCTTTGAATACAGACCGGGGAGCAGCCGACATAATACAGGGCTTTGTTATATACCTGGGATCTATGAGGTATTAGATTCAGGAGGAGAGTATTGCCCAATGCCCTATACACACATCATTTACATTTGACACTAGAACAGCTGGGGATTGGACTTTGTTACATACTTCAATCAAGTAATGTGTATCGTTTCACTATATGTGCATTACAAAGTATTACTTTGAGCCCTTGTGCTTGTTCTATTATCCTCGAATTCGAACTGTGAACTGTTTGGAAAAGACGCATATTTTTTCTTTTCCCTAGGGATGCCTAAGGGAAATCTGTGTGATACGTTTGTTTTTTTCATGATTGTGTTGTATGCAAATGTGAATGGGGAAAGGCTAGGTACCTCTCTTTTTTTATCTGCATATTTGGATTATGACAGTATTAAACTGATATCAATTATTGGTAACTATTTGGTGTGCTGAGTATTTTGTTTATATATATATATATATATATATACACACATATATATATATATATATATACATACACATGATTATATGTAGGTATAAATATATACAGATTTATATAGGAATATCTATCTAAAAACATATAGAACATATTCTGCTATGTGCAGAACATTGGAATGTGATATATTAAATACACAGACAAAAGCTAAATTTTACCGCTATAGTAACAAAGCGGGCAAATTGTTAGCCAAATTAGTGAAAAATACCCAAGGAAATTCCACTATTGAATTAATCTAAGACCAACGATACCTTACTTAAAACCCTGAGAGAAATTTTGGTTATTTTTTCTGATTATTATAAAGACATATAATACTTTAGAGAATTTCTTTAGTGGATGCCTTGGAACAATTCTGAAACAATCTCAGTCATCCATCCTTGAGCCATGATTCAGTAGCTAGAATTAACTCTCCTATTACCGAACAAGAGATACTTAAAGATCTGCGTTTAGATAAGGCTCCTGGACCGGATGCTCTGCCGAATGAGTTTTATAAGATCCTGGTTCCTGTTATCATCCTGCACCTAAAAAATCTTTTTAATTATTTTTATTTAGAGAATAACCCAATCCCCCTGACCTTCGATGCATCCTCTACAACTTTAATTTTGAAACAAGGAAAAGACCCTTTGAAAAAGGAATCATATCGCCCTATTGCGCTGCTTAACTCTGACTATAAGCTACTTACATCCATCTTAGCTAAGAGGCTGCAACGGGAAATAGGGAGTATTATACATAAAGACCAAGCACAATTTTTATCTAAACGTAATTCGGCAGCTAAGATCAGAGAGGTTTTTCTGGTTCTTGATTATTTTCACAATCTTCGAGAAGAGACTTGGCAAGACCATGCAGACTCTGCGATTATTGCAATTGACGCTGAAAAAGTATTTGACTCAATGCATTATAATCATCTTTTAGATACGCTCTCTCGCTTTGGTTTTAAAGATAACTTTTTGTTCTTTGTTAAAAACGTGTACGAAAAATCCTTAACAAGATTAAGAGTTAACTACTTAGAGTCTACATTAATTATTCTTCAAAGAGACACTCGGCTTGGCTGCCTGCTCTCTTCCCTCTTATTTGGTCTTGCTATCGAACCACTAGCTCTAAGATAAAACAGCAAATAGATGGAATTAAGATTGGATCCATAGAACAAAAAATAGCTTTGTACGCTGATGATGTACTTGTGTACATTTTAAATATTAGAACTAATATTCGAAAACTACTTTTACTTATTAATTCTTTTGGATCTTTTTCTGGCTATAAGATTAACACCTCTAAAACTGAATTGCTATGGTTTAAAAAAAATAAGCTTTCTTTAACTGAAACACCATTTAAAATTGTCGTCTCTTCATTTAAATATGTTGGAATTAATATTTCCTTAAATCCTCATGAATGGTACAGACTTAATATTTCTCGGATCCTCATTAAAATAAAAGAATATGTGAAAAGCTGGCAAAAGCTCCCGTTAACTTTATCAGGACGTATAGCCCTGTTTAAAATTGTCTTGCTGCCAAAAATTCCCAGTCCCAGTCATTTTAAATAGTAGGGACTGGAGGAGTCTGAACACTGCCTTGCGGTACTTTATTTGTAGATGTAAAAGACCACACATTTCTATTAATAAACTCTACTTACCTAGGGAATTCAGAGGTTTAGCTCTCCCATATCTTAGCAAGTACAGTTTGGGCTTTATATCTCGTATTGTGATGGATTGGATACTGAATAAAGATTATTTTACCAACAATAATCTCAAGATAAATATGCTATATCCATATCATCCAGTAGCCCTCATTCACTGCCCAGTTAGTATAATCCTGAAACAAGTGAAATTATTTAGCTCTGTATACTGTATATAGTAATCCAGGCCTGGAAAAAGTTGCGATCAAAACTAGATACTAATCTCTGTATTCCCAAATTTCAGGTATTACGGGGCAATCCAGAATTTCAGGGAGGTACTCAGCTCCGAGTTTTTCAAAACTGGCATGAAGCAGGCCTTTCTTTTCTTACTCAGTTTATAGCTGAAGATACTCAATCTATCAAGACTTTTAATAGTTTAAAACTAAAATTCAACATAACTAATAAGGATTTCTTCGTCTACCTTTAAGTCAGACACTATCTCTCTGAACTTACCAAGAAATTAGGCTGGTCTTGGACATGGGGAAAATTGGACAGCTGGCCTATTCTTGTTAGAAATTACCTATCTTTTATCTCAATCTGGTATGACCCGATAGTCAGCCAGTCTGGTGACTCTAATTTATTAAACATAGCACAAAAGTGGAATCTTTTGTTACCCAAAATCAATATAGGATTAGACCAAGTGAAACGCTCCATAGCCCTAGTAGGGCAAACTACTTTATCTTCAAGCTGGAGGGAATCCCATATTAAACTGCTATATAGATTTTATTATACTCCGCAGAAGGCTTTCAACTGGCATAATCCTAAATTTAATAAATGCCCAAAATGCGGATATTCTGCAGCAGATTTAATTCATATGTTGTGGTCATGTCCCTTTATAAAGTAGCTATGGCTAAAAATAGAATATTGTCTTATTAATATTCTGAAAATAAATATTGTCTCTCTTTCCCTGGCAGAGGTTATCTTTCTTATAGAGGGTATTTTACCTTCTGAACATAACAAAATCACGAATATGACAATTTTAGCAGCGATAAGTTTAATTCTTAGTAAATGGCATAATAATTAGGTTCCTAGTATTACAGAAATTAAAAATTATCTGAAAAAAACAGTGTATTGTTCAGCAAATAGATACCAACTAAGCCCCTGAACGTGAAATAGCGCTCGTTTTGAAAAAATGGTCTGCATTTATTAGAATCTTATCCCCTGGAGAAATTGATAATTTAACCCCTTAATGGCCAGATAATTTTTCAATTTTCTTACCCTTAATGACAATGGCTATTTTAACATTTTTGCGGTGTTTGTGTTTAGCTGTAATTTTCCTCTTACTCATTTACTGTACCCACACATATTATAAACCGTTTTTCTCGCCATTAAATGGAATTTCTAAAGATACCATTATTTTCATCATATCTTATAATTTACTATAAAAAAAATATAAAATATGAGGAAAAAATGGAAAAAAACACACTTTTTCTAACTTTGACCCCCAAAATCTATTACACATCTACAACCACCAAAATACACCCATTCTAAATAGTTTCTAAATTTTGTCCCGAGTTTAGAAATACCCAATGTTTACATGTTCTTTACTTTTTTTGCAAATTATAGGGCAATAAATACAAGTAGCATTTCCAAACCACTTTTTTTCAAAATTAGCGCTAGTTACATTGGAACACTGATATCTTTCAGGAATCCCTGAATATCCCTTGACATGTATATATTTTTATTTAGAAGACATCCCAAAGCATTGATCTAGGCCCAATTTGGTATATTTCATGCCACCATTTCACCTCCAAATGCGATCAAATAAAAAAAAATTGTTGCCTTTTTCACAAATTTTTTCACAAACTTTAGGTTTCTCGCTGAATTTATTTACAAACAACTTGTGCAATTATGGCATAAATGGTTGTAAATACTTCTCTGGGATCCCCTTTGTTCAGAAATAGCAGACATATATAACTTTGACGTTGCTTTTTGGTAATTAGAAGGCCGCTAAATGCCGCTGCACACCACACGTGTATTATGCCCAGCAGTGAAGGGGTTAATTTGGGAGCTTGTAGGGAGCTTTTAGGTTTAATTTTAGCTTTAGTGTAGTGTAGTAGACAACCCAAATTATTGATCTAGGCCCATTTTGGCATATTTCATGCCACCATTTCACCGCCAAATACGATCAAATAATTTTTTTTTTTAATTTTTCACAATTTTAGGTTTCTCACGGAAATTATTTACAAACAGCTTGTGCAATTATGGCACAAATGGTTGTAAATGCTTCTCTGGGATCCCCTTTGTTCAGAAATAGCAGACATATATGGCTTTGGCGTTGCTTTTTGGTAATAATAAGGCCGTTAAATGCTGCTGCGCACAACACTTGTAATATGCCCAGCAGTTAAGGGGTTAATTAGGTAGCTTGTAGGGTTAATTTTTAGCTTTAGTGTAGAGATCAGTCTCCCACCTGACACATCCCACCCCCTGATCCCCCCCTGACCCCCCTCAAACCGCTCTCTTCCCTCCCCCACCTAACAATTGTCACCGCCATCTTAAGTACTGGAAGAAAGTCTGCCAGTACTGAAATAAAAATAATTTTTTTATTTTTTTATTTTTTTTTATACAGTCTGCAGTGATGGATCCCCCCTTACCCCACAACTTCCCTGATCCCCCCATACACCTCTCTAACCCTCCCCCTATACCTATTTGTCGCCATCTTGGGTACTGGAAGCTGTCTGCCAGTACCCAATTTGCCCCCCAAAATAGTTTTTTTTTAACTTTTTTATATGACATATTTATTTTCTGTAGTGTAGCTGGCCCCCCTAAATGATCTACATCCCTCCCCCTCCCAGATCCCTTACTTAAGAACGGAGATGATCCCCTGCATCTACATGTCTTTTTTTTTCCCCACTTGCCTGCATATTTTGATCATGATCGCTTCCAGCACTTCAGACAACAGAAGACGTACCAGGTACGTCAATTGTCGTTAAGGGAAGTTTTTTCTATGACATACCTGGTACGTCCTCTGTCATTAAGGGGTTAATATACCCTTTCCTGCACTCAGAGATAGTCCTATTGGTAATTTAGTAAACCATATCTACTAAGGGAAAACCCCTTCCCCTTTTTTTTTCTCCCCCTCTCTCTCCTCTCTCTTCCCCTCCACACGATCTTTTAAATTATACCTGAATAGTGGCTACTTGGCTGAATTTGCCCTTTTTTTGATAAAGTGTATCTTTTTCAAAATAAGCCGACTAATTGCCATAATAGGGAACTTAAATTTGCTGAAAATGATTAACTTATAGATATAACGTTGTACAATTCTTATTTTATCTTGTATTATGTACTGAATTTTTCTTTTTTTATAGAGGGGATTGTCCTGTAAATTTGCCTGTTTTTTTTTATATTGTGTACAATACAGGATTTGGAAAATAAATAAAAAATTACTTAAAAAAAAATACACAGTATAGCACTTTATTAAATATAAATATTGCATAAATATGCGTTTACATGTTTTTATCTATTTGACTGCAAATGGCTCCAGTGTGCACACACACACACACACATATATATATATATATATATATATATATATGTGTGTGTGTGTGTGTGTGTGTGTGTGTGTGTGTGTGTGTGTATTTATGTGTTTACATGTATATATATATATATATATATATATATATATATATACATACAGTGGATATAAAAAGTCTACACACCCCTGTTAAAATGTCAGGTTTCTGTGATGTAAAAAAATGAGACAAAGATAAATCATTTCAGAACTTTTTCCACCTTTAATGTGACCTATAAACTGTACAACTCAATTGAAAAACAAACTGAAATCTTTTAGGTTATGGGAAATAAAAAAAAAAAATAATAATAATATGGTTGCATAAGTGTGAACATCCTTTTATAACTGGGGATGTAGCTGTGTTCAGAATTAAGCAATCATATTCAAAATCATGTTAAATAGGAGTCAGTACACACCAGTCATCATTTAAAGTGCCTCTGATTAACACCAAATAAAGTTCAGCTGTTCTAGTAGGTCTTTCCTGACATTTTGTTAGTTGCATCCTACAGCAAAAGCCATGGTCCGCAGAGAGCTTCTAAAGTATCAGAGGGATCTCATTGTTAAAAGGTATCAGTCAGGAGAAGGGTACAAAATAATTTCCAAGGCATTAGATATACAATGGAACACAGTGAAGACGGTCATCATCAAGTGAAGAAAATATGGTGCAACAGTGACATTACCAAGAACTGGATGTCCCTCCAAAATTGATGAAAAGACGAGAAGAAAACTGGTTTGGGAGGCTGCCAAGAGGCCTACAGCAACATTAAAGGAGCTGCAGGAATATCTGGCAAGTACTGGCTGTGTGGTACATGTGACAACAAACGCCTGTATTCTTCATATGTCTGGGCTATGGGGTAGAGTGGCAAGACGGAAGTCTTTTCTTAAAAAAAAAACATCCACGCCCTGCTAAATTTTGCAAAAACACATCTGAAGTTTCCCAAAAGCATGTTGCCTCCTCCACACAAACTCCAGAGTGCTGAGGACCGGGAAACCCTATGATGTCATTGTCATGAGATGCAGGACATATGCAGGACACAGCAATGATGGTACAACTCTATTTTATTACAGAGCATAGCAATACACATCCAGACAGGTTGATTGTACTAAACTAACTGCGACACAGACACCGGACCTAAGCCCCGCCCACATGCTAGTGACATCACATCCTGCTATCATCACATCTTCCCCTTTTTCAAAGACAAAGCATACATTCGCATATATTAAATAACAAGGTACACCAACAGGGTATACAACAACATTTTGTTTTAGAACATTATAAAAACAGATAGATTAGAAAACATGAACAAATAAATTACATCCTGACTTGGACATCGGGGTAGACTACCCTAGTCCACAGTGACCATGGGATTATTCTGCCCATACTTCCGGTCACTGTTCTAGCTAAAGTCAGTCCCTGTATCGGGCCGGAAGCCTCACCACTCTTCCGCTTGATGTAACTTTGCATGAACTGTCCTCTGATACAGAAGATGGTGAACAAGAGTCTGCTGGAGGCAAAGATATATCCCCGCTATGATCTTGCTGAGGGGAAGGCACCTCTCTTAGAACAGGGGATCCCACTGGCGGTGGTACTGAGGTATCCGGTTCCAGACTCTCAGGTACAGGCTGAAGATGTCTTCGGTTACGGCGTGTAACCGTCCCTCCCTCTGTAAGGACTGTATAAGACCTTGGTTCTGGAGAGCGGCCCACTACCGTAGCAGGCGTCTTCCATTTCTTCTCATCATCCAGTTTAATTCTGACACTTTGGCCCGCTTTCAGTTCCTGTAAAGGCCTGACAGAATGTCTCCTGTCGTAGAAGAAACGATAACCCTTTTTGGCCTCTTCATCCCTCCTAAGGACTTCGTCCCGAGGAACAGGGCCAGGCGGCTTGAAGACACCCACTGAGGGTAAAGTGGTGCGAATCTGGCGTCCTAGCATCAGCTGTGCCGGGCTAAACCCGGTGGCTTGAATGGGCGTCGCCCTGTATGACAAGAGGGCTAGGTACGGTTCAGATTGCTTTAGAATGAATTTTGTTGTTTGAACTGCCCTTTCAGCCATTCCGTTGGCCTGCGGATAATGTGGACTTGACGTGGAATGTACAAAATCATATTCCCTGCTGAAAGCACTGAACTCTGTAGAAGCGAACTGCATGCCATTATCACTCACCAGCTCCATTGGAATGCCCCAGCGGGCGAACAAGCTCTTCAGGCGAATGATAACGGCCTGACTTGTGATATCATTCAGGGGTGCTATTTCCAAATACCTGGAATAGTAGTCGATAACAACAAGAAACTTTTTCCCGTGCAGTTCGCACAAATCAGCAGCTATTTTCTGCCACGGCCCCGCAGGCAGCGGAGTAGACATTAAGGGCTCCCTTCTCTGAGTAGGCCGGCGTTCCCGGCAAAAGGCACATTTAGACACGTGATTTGCAATGTCGGAGCTGATCCCAGGCCACCACACAGCTGTAGCTGCTCTTTCTCTGCACTTTGTAATGCCTAAGTGGCCATCGTGAATCCTGTTTAACATCTCCTTCCTCATGCTGACAGGAATTACAATACGGTCTTGGAACAGCACCAACCCCTCCAGCTCCGTGAGCTGCGACCTCTCTGGCTGGTAAGCATTTAAAGACATCCAGGCTGCCCGGCTCTCGGGCCAGCCATCTCTTATGTACCTTATAACTTCTTGCAGATCTGTGTCCAAATATGTCTCTTTCTTTATCTCTTCCAGTTTCCTTGAAGAAATGGACTTAGAGGCCAGAACTGAATCAACATACACTTTTACATCCGACTCTGTGGAGGATTCTTCAGCAGCAGCCAGCGGGAGCCTGGACAGTGTATCTGCCACAACCAGCTGCTTCCCCGGCACATGCACTGCCTGAACATTGAACCTGAGTAGTCTCATTAAAAGTCTCTGGCATCTCAAGGGTGTTTTGTCGATGTCATAAGAATTGATAAGAGGGACTAGCGGTTTGTGGTCAGTTTCCAGACTAAATTTCTCCAAACCCACTAGATAACGCTGAAAGCGCTCACAGGCCCAAACTGCAGCCAGGCACTCTTTCTCAATTTGAGCGTATTTCGACTCCGCAGCCGTCAGTGTGCGGGAACAGTAGGCGATGGGCTGTAGTTTGTTGTCATTCAGCTGCAGGAGTGCAGCCCCCAACCCATAACTGCTTGCATCAGCACTAACCACAGTCTTTTTTGAAGGGTCGTAGAACCCCAGCACTGGGGCAGACCCCAGCAGGGACTTAGCATGCAGGAACGCTTTTTCTTGTGAGGGTCCCCAGACCCAGGCAACATCTTTCTTAAGCAACTCCGTGATAGGGTGCAAAACTGTAGATAAATCTGGAAGAAACTTGCCCACGTAATTTACAAGGCCCAATATCTGTCTCAGCTCATGTACATCGGAAGGGCTTTTCATCTGTTCGATAGCCCGAATTTTCTCGGGGTCCGGCTTGATGCCATCCCCGTTGATGATATGCCCAAAGTAGCATAATTCAGTTTTCCTAAAATGACATTTTTCTTTATTCAGCTTCAGCCCAGACTCTTTGATAGCCTGCAGCACACAACTCAAACGCTGATCATGCTCCTCCACTGTAGACCCATACACTAGAATGTCGTCCATGACGACTGCTGTGCCCACGTGGCCACTCAGGAGAGAACTCATTTCCCTCTGAAAGATCTCAGGAGCGGAGGATATCCCAAAGGGAAGTCTGCAGAAACAGAACCGACCTACCGGAGTGATAAAGGTAGTCAGTTTGCGGCACTTTGGATCCAGGGGGATCTGCCAAAAGCCGCTAGAAGCGTCTAATGTGGAAAAGAACTTCGCCCCAGCCAACTTCGGGGCTATATCTTCCAGTGTCGGCAGCACAAATCTCTCCCTCTTCACTGCCTCATTCAACCTTTTCAGGTCCACACAGATGCGCACCTTTCCGTTTTTCTTTGCAACTGGAACAATGGGGGCACACCAATCAGTTGCTTCAACAACCTCTTCAATAACCCCCATAGACTTCATGCGCATGAGCTCTTTCTCCACTTGAGGCATGAGCGGGAACGGAATTCTACGAGGAGTAGAAATACTGTACGGGACTGCGTCACTTTTAAGTGCTATACGGACAGGTTTGCAGCTCAGTAGGCCCAACTCGCCAAACATATCTTCAGAGATCTCATTCACTCTGGCCACGAGGCCCAAGTCACAGGCTGCTTTTCTGCTCAATAAACTGTTAACACACTGACCTCGGATCACATGCACCCACATGGTGAACTTCCTTTGTTTGTACTCACAGCTGGCAAGAAATTTCCCCACACAATCAATGCGGCCACCAGGACTATGAACATTTGTAGTAACCTTCGCCAGCTGGGGCTGTCGAGGCAGTTTCATAAATTCAGCAAAAGACATTACAGTGATATCAGCTCCTGTGTCAATCTTAAAATCAACATTGGCTCCCATTACAGTAAAGGTAACTTTCCAATCTTCCTCTGAGCTTGTCCGTTCCACAACAGACCCCACAAAAGACACTTCCTGACCCTCCTGGTCACTGTCCACCTGCATCTCCTTAATGTATTCAGTTTTACACACCACTTCAAAATGGCCTATTCTGTTACATTTTCTGCATCTTTTATCTCTGGCCGGGCATATAGCACTCTGATCATGAGCCCGGTAGCACCGTGTGCATCGGCCATGTTGCGCCCATCCACTTCTAGGCCTTTCCAGTACTTTAGATCTACCGCTCACACTGTGCCTTTCACTAGTAATTTTCCTAGACTGTTGCACTTCATCCACAATACTCTCAGACCTCAGATCAGCACTTTGCTTTTTCACCAGTTCACTCTGGCGGGCCATCCTAATAGCCCCGTCTAATGTTAAATCAGGCTCTAACTGCAGCTTCAGGGAGACTTCAGCATCTGCAATTCCAATAACTATTCTGTCTCTGATTTGCTCTTCTTTAGCAACACCAAACTCACAGAATTCAGCTAATTCATACAGGCTGCGCACAAATGACTCCACAGATTCTCCCACACGCTGATTACGTTTGTGAAAACAAGCTCTCTCATGAATCACATTTCTTTTGGGCACAAAGTGGGCACTGAGTTTATCCATAACTATATCAAAGTTAACTTCTTCCCCTTCTTGGAAAGTAAAAGCATTGAACACTGGCTCTACATCTTTCCCCATAGAGTATAAAAGAGAATTAACTTGTACTTCACCACTCTCCTTGTTCAGTTTGGATGCAATCCTGAAGCGCTGAAACCGCTGACGCCATGTGGGCCAAGCTGCAGGCTGAGAAAAGTCAAAAGGCTCAGGTGGGGTAAACTTTGACATCGTCATCATCAGAAACAGAAGCGTAGTCCAGAACTTCTGACACCATGTCATGAGATGCAGGACATATGCAGGACACAGCAATGATGGTACAACTCTATTTTATTACAGAGCATAGCAATACACATCCAGACAGATTGATTGTACTAAACTAACTGCGACACAGACACCGGACCTAAGCCCCGCCCACATGCTAGTGACATCACATCCTGCTATCATCACAGTCATCACACAGGGGCTGATGATTCCACAGGGGGTTCTGCTGATGCAAGAAAATGTTACATGCTGCTATTTATCATGTAAGCCAACTAACCCCTCCCCCTTCTCTCATCTTATTCTTTCCTCTATTCTCATCTTTTCTTTTCTTCTTTCCCCCTTTATTTTATTTATTCTTTTTTTTTTTCTTCTGTATAATGAAGATGTCATAGGACGTCCATGTATAAATTTAAATCCTGTGCTGATGTTCAAGTTTGTCTCTAAGCACTATAATGGAGATTGTAATTGCTAATAAAAAACATTTCAATATAAAAATGAAAGGTCTGCTGAAAAAAACATGTGTAAATGCAACTAGTGGCAAACAAATAAAAAAAGCTCTAGAACCCTCAAATCCAGTGTCCCAATAGCTGCAGTTCATGCTGCGCAAAATGACTAGATAGAATAATAAGCAGATATTCTGTTGTGATAATTAAAACACAGGAAAAATGAAATAAAGTTGCGTGGAATATTATGAGGAACTGAAAAGTTCACAATTTCAGAATGAAATTACAGGAAAAACAATCAAAATAAATAATGAAAGTATATTGCAGAGTTTGTTATATATATATATACAATTTATCATATTTTACCATCTTAAAGTGTTTGACTGACCATGAGCATTTCTTAAAGGGACATTAAAAGAGCAGTAAGTACATATCAGACAATGAGTATTAGCAGGTAGTACATATCAGCCAATGAGTATTAGCAGGAAGTACATATTAGCCAATGAGCCTATGCTAGAAGTACATATCAGCCAATGAGTAATAGCAGGAAATACATATCAGCCAATGAACATTAGCAAGAAGTACATATCAGCTAATGAGCATTAGCAGGAAGTACATATTAGCCAATGAGCATATGCTAGAAATACATATCAGCCAATGAGTATTAGCAGGAAGTACATATAAGCCAATAAACATTAGCAAGAAGCACATATTAGCGAATAAGCATTAGCAGGAAGTAGATATCAGTCAATGAGCATTAGCAAGTAGTATATATCAGCCAAAGGAATATTAGCAAGAACTTCGTATAAATAAGCCAATGAACATTAGCAAGAAGTACATATCATCCAACGAGCCTTAGCAGGAAGTACATATCAGCCAATGAACATTAGCAAGAAGTACATATCAGCCAATGAGCATTAGCAAGAAGTACATATAAGCCGATGAGCCTTAGCAGGAAGTACATATCAGCTAATGAATATTAGGAAGAAGTACATATCAGCCAATGAATATTAGCAAGAAGTACATATCAGCCAATGAACATTAGCAAGAAGTACATATCAGCTAATGAACATTAGCAAGAGGTACATATCAACCAATGAGCATTAGCAGGAAGTACATATCAGCCAATGAGCATTAGCAAGAAACACATATCAGCAAATGAGCATTAGCAAGAAACACATACCAGCCAATGAGCATTAGCAAGAAGTACATATCAGCCAATGAGCATTAGCACGAAGCACATATCAGCCAATGAGCATTAGCAAGAAGTGCATATCAGCCAATGAACATTAGCAAGAAGTATATATTAGCCAATGAGCATTAGCACAAAGTACATATCAGCCAATGAGCATTAGCAGGAAGTACATATCAGCCAATAAGCATTAGCACGAAGTACATAGCCAATGAGCATTAGCAAGAAGTGCATATCAGCCAATGAACATTAGCAAGGAGTATATATTAGCCAATGAGCATTAGCAAGAAGTACATATCAGCCAATGAGCATTAGCAAGAAGTATATATTAGCAAATGAGCATTAGCAGGAAGTACATATCAGCCAATGAGCATTTAAGAACAAAATTGACAAGTTCATTTTAATGGATTTTATCCGTTATTTTCAGTGAGAGACAGTGAGAGATTAAATATATGAATCTTTTAGCACACAAAAAAAACATATTATTAATAATTCAAACAAACAATTAAACATCAAAGAACATATTTTTGTTTATTATGCAGAAAAATAATACTTATATTTAACTGTACTTAAATAATTATACAAGGAAAGAGATTTGCGGGCACTAATAACAATTGAAAATAACAAAAATAAGACTTAGAATAAGATATTTTTCTAGTGTCTCAGGTGTATTTGTAGGGCAATCTACATCTCTGCATGGTGGAGTGCTAATTGTGAAAAATGCATTCTGGAAAATTGAAAAAGGAGTTTCAGTCAATGTAATGGAAGCAATCATTCTCTGAAAAATGCTCCATAAAGATTTATGCTTAATAAAGAGAGAAAATTGTTATACAGATGCAACGCTCATGAAATTCTTCTACATTTGTAATTTCTGGCCATACATATAAATGTCAGGCTTTGAATTCACTGTCATTTCTGAAATAAAACGAGTTATTACAGAAAATGATAGATAAAGTGATACCTTCTTCAAAATGTAACATTTTAAAGCCTGTGATCAAGTGTGTCACACACATTGTAAACTAGATAATGCAAAATCATACAGGAAATAAACAGAATGTTAAGCACTGACCTGTAAATGCAACCATCAAATTTGACAGTAAGTTATTTATTAAAAAAGAGCTACAGATGATTGGTTTCCACTGTGTATGGAAAATTGCGCTTTTTAAATTACACATAGGAGCAGATTTATAATTGTTTGGATAGACAGGGTTCGAAAGTATTGAATCTGTCCACTTGAAATCACAAAATGCATTCGCTGCCCATATTTATCTGCTCATGTAATGCCTAGCCCCTGCTTTTGCACAACTAATTGTGTGAGAGCAGAGCTTGTTTGTACCCCTGGTCGGATCAGTCTAGGACAGGGTTCTTCAAACCACAGGTCGGGACCCATAACTTGGTCGCAACACTATATTTACTGGTGTAAATATGACTTGTGTGTGTGTTGTAGGAGAGTGTGTATGGTGTGTGTGTGTTATTGTATGATGGTGTGTGGTGTGCGGTGTGTGTGTGTTATACGAGAGTTTGTGTGGTGTGTGTGTTGTATGAGAGGGTGTGTGTGTGTGTTGTTTGAGAGTGTGTGGTGTGTGTGTATCTTATGAGAGTGTGGTGTGTGTATTGTATGAGAGAGTGTGTGTGTTATTTGAGAGTGTGTGTGGTATGTGTGTGTATCTTATGAGAGTGTGTGATGTGTGTGTGTATTTTATGAGAGTGTGTGGTGTGTGTATTGTATGAGAGTGTGTGTGTGTTATATGAGAGTGTGTGTTGTATGTGTGTGTATCTTATGAGAGTGTGTGGTGTGTGTGTGTTTTGGAAGAGAGTATGAGGTCTCTGTCTGTTGTATGAGTGTGTGTGTTTTATGAGAGTGTGTGTTATTTATTACCTTTTACAACACTTTCAAGTGTGACTACAATCAGAAATAAAGTACACACACGTTTTAGACACTTTGTCAAAAATTGCCTCTATCTTGTATATTACTTCAGATATGTTCAACACAAGCATAAAAATAGGGTTGTGAAGGTATGTGGTATCATGACAAAAAATGTTTAAAGAACCCTGGTCTAGGACACTGTTACTCAAACCTGAGAAAAAAAGAGAACTGATTTATACTTATATCTGTCTCATGGGTATCAGTATAAGCACTTTCTGCCCCACACCTTACACTTACTCTCTTGCAGTCTAGTCATACCATTGCTTCTGCTTAGACTGGGCAGCATTTAGGTTTTTCTTCACCTCCGCCATTAGGCTATGCATTCTGTCCCTGAACTTCATTGCATAATCCACTACAGAGGTCTCCTGGGTGCCCAATTTTCCTTGTCACTCCTCCCTGATCAGATCTGCACCCATAGAGGAGTTCAAAGGGGGATAAGCCAGTGGGTTTCTGTGGCAACTCCCTATAAGCAAATAAGCTCCCAGTCCTTCCCCTGTGACTCCACAAAGGTTTTGAGCATCTGCTTCAGGGTCCCAATAAACCTTTTACACAAGACATTGGTCTGGGGGTGGTATGGCCTAGTCACTAGGTGTTCCACCTGTCCCTTTTTACAGAGACTCTGCATCACGCTAGATATACATTGGGTGCCCTAATCAGTCAGCAATGCCTAAGGGAAACCTACTTGGGAAAATAGACCTAATAGAGCATCACCCAATTTATCAGCCCTCATAAATGATAGAGCCACAGCCTCTGATTACTAAGTGGTATAATCGACTACCGTTCGGATGAATCTGTTGCCTTAACTACTTAGGATACCTAAGGGCTCTACTATATCCACAGCCACCCTCTCAAATGGCTATGTCACTATGGGTAGAGAAATTAAATGGGCATGACCCACCTCCCCAGGTTTCCCCACTTTCTGACATGCAGGATAGGAGCAGCAATAATTTACATCAGTTCCCATACCAGGCCAATAAAAGTTATGAGACAACCGATTTTTGGTTTTCTCTATCCCTAGATGTCCTGCCATGGAGATTTCATGGGCTACCCCCAACAGTTGCTCTCTAAACTGTTTAGGTACTACTAACTGTCTCTTAGCTAGCCAGGAATGTTGTCCCTCCACCGGAATGGACTTCTGGTATAACCTTTCTTTTTATTCCAGTATACTCTTTTTTTTACCAGAGACAGCAGGCAGCTGGTTGGCTAGGTCCCTTAATGTCGTATCTGTCTCCTGGGCCTGCTGAAAATCATGACTCTGAGCAATTATGAATTGCTGTGCTGTGTGAGGTTCTTCAACCTTCTCATCAGTGGACTCCTCTATAGGCCTCCTCCCTGGACTCATGGGCTGAATCAGTCCCTGCCCCCTACTCTGAGAAGACTGCTGATGGGTCACAACTGGTACTGAGGTACCCCCTTCTCTCTGCCTCCACACACTTTAGGTGTTAAGAGCTGGCTGTTTCAGGCTCCAACAGATTCTCACTCTCACTCGGCTCTCTCTCCCAGTCAGCACATCCCTCCACCTTGCACATTGCACCACAGACACGCCTGGTTCAGGTAAAGGCTGCTTTCCACACATACACCCACTCCTTACCCTTCAGCATGTCCCTGGGCATGATTACACACAGCCCCTTGTACAGCATTGTCCATATCTAGTTTATCTATATCACAGGTATCATGGTCAGGTATATACTGCAATAATAACCTCCCCAAATCAGTACCTAGCAATACATTTGTGGTAATATTATCTGACACTCCTACATTGCTTAAACAGACATTGATTTTTTTTTTTTTACATAAGTGTTTTATAGATGACCGATTGATATAGCCCATCTGGGAGTGTTTTTGTAACAATGTATAGTGTTGCTTATTTTTTAATAGCATTGTGCTGGTTTTCAGACTCCTAACCAAGCCCCAAAGTATCAGATGTATACTGATGTTTACAAATTTCTGCTTTTTCCTGTTTGTGTAATCCCTCTTTTTCATATACAGGGGAAGGGGGAGGGGGAATGTCTGCTTTCCCAGCCCTTTGACTCAGTGGTCTCTATTTATCAAGGTCTGGCGGACCTGATCCGACACTGCGGATCAGGTCCACCAGACCTCGCTGAATATGGCGAGCAATACGCTCTCCGTATTCAGCATTGCACCAGCAGCTCACAAAAGCTGCTGGTGCAACGCCGCCCCTGCAGACTCGCGGCCAATCGGCCACCAGCAGGGGGGTGTCAATCAACCCGATCGTACTCAATCGGGTTGATTTTCGGCGATGTCTGTCCGCCTGCTCAGAGCAGGCGGACAGGTTATGGAGCAGCGGTCTTTGTGACCGCTGCTTCATAACTTGTGTTTCTGGCGAGTCTGAAGACTTGCCAGAAACACGGCCCTTCAAGCTCCGTACGGAGCTTGATAAATATGGGCCAGTGTCTCAGCCTAACCTAATCGACAGTGCTAAACCGGGAGCTTATAAGTAAGTTTTAAAAAGTTTTCTAATGTATTTTTTATATCAGTATCTCTGCATATTCTTCTTTATATTAGTGTCTATTACATGCAGTTATATGAAAATGCGTGTACACTGTCCCCGTTAACACTTTCTTAGTCTAGATATGGCACTGAAGGTTGTACTCCCCAATGCCTTTTGCTGCTAGAGTCTTCCCAGTTATAATTTCCTCCGAGCTCACTAGCTCTGGACGAGCAATAGTCACTTCTGCAACCGTGTTCCAAAGCCCCAATGTTAAATTATCTCCAACAGTCACAGGGTGTAGGTTTTCATTGTTACTTTCCTCTAGCCAGATCACAATCAAAACAGAAGATAGTAATCCTGAGGGGCTGCTCCCCCCTGCTGACGCTGATGGTTTCTTCCTCTCTGGGAAGATAGTGCTGATGTGCCCCATTTGAGATGAGCAGAGCACTTACGAGTATCCCCCTGCCCAGAAGTGGTACCAAGCTCCCCCTCATCCCGAGGGAGCCAAGGCAAAAATTATACAACAGGCTTGGTAATGGGGGTTGTGTATTAACACCCTTCCAGTTGGATGCCCCCTTAGCAAAGGCTTTTCTCCTATTTACTGGTGATCTGTGCTGGCTCATCTGTTTCCACTTCTGTTTTAGGCTTACTATCCAGCACCCATTTCTGCTGGGCACAGCTGTATGAACTGTTCTTTGACCATCAGATCCTCTAGATCCTCCATGGTGGTAATTTCTAGCCCTCTGATATACTGCTGAATGTTTCCACAACTGCAGTGTAGCTTTCTGAGGTACCCCTTTGCAGAGTCTGGAATTTCTTCCTGTAAACCTCAGCAGTGAGATTATACCTCTTCTGCTGTGCAGCCTTAATTGCACCAATAGTCCTGATCAAACTTTGGAGGCCGTTCTGCAAAAGCCTACAGTGCAGGGCCTTTCAGACCAGGGATGAGATACTTTACCCACTGATCCCTTGGCAGCTGGTACTGTCTGCATGTCTTTTCAGAATTGCACAGGAATACACTCTGATCCTCATCTTTAGCTAGAGTAGGGACATTTTCTGCACATAGTCTGAGTACAGAGAAGTTTCTAGATTCACAAACAGGTGAGACATTTGCTCTCTCTAGCCATGCAAGCTAAAGCAGATACTCTCTCTCTCTCAGCTTGTCTCTCTGCTGCTTCTCTCTCAGCCTGGTGTTCAGCAGCTTGCCTCTCAACCTAGTGTTCGGCAGCTTGTTTGTAAGCCTGGCGTTCCGCTGCTTCCCTAGCAGCTTGCTGTTCTTAGTATTTTAAGATCAGCTGTATGCACAAACTTGGATCTACTTTGCCCCTATGCTTTAGAACAGTTTGCAAATAACAGTCCAAGGGATCTTCAGAGCTTAATGAATCTCGGCCCACAGCTACATGTACCTCTCCCGAAGCCAAGCTTCTCTCATCTGTGTTTGAGGCTTCGCTGCATTGCTCTGCATGACACATCATAATCCATTAAAGCTTGGATAAGTCCCTCTTTAGTTTTTGCCTAGGATGCTATTGCTCTGTCCTGGCAGAAAAGTTAAGAGTTTCCTTGGACTGTTTGCATTGTGTAACTATATAATGCATTGTGTTTTAGCCTTTGGAAATTGTGAGATTCATAATTTCTTTTAGTACTTGGATTTCCACACTAGAAAATCCACAAAGTGCTAAAAATCTTATAACAAATATATCACCACCGTTAGCCACTAGTTTGTGATGTACAGGGTTAACCAACCGTGCCGCAGTCACCAGGTTGGCACAGTAAGGGTTAACAGACCCTTTCCACCTTAACCAATTTATCACATTCTAGCCACTCCAATCAAGCCTGTGACTTTAGTTCAATGGGTGCAAGGGTTAACAAATAAGTCTGTACTAGACCTAGAAAAAAATGCCCAAAACTCCACTTTAAAGGGCCATCATACATCAACTTTTTCTTTGCATAAATGTTTTCTAGATGATCTATGTATATAGCCCATCTGGGAGTGTTTTTGTAACAATGTATAGTTTTGCTTATTTTTTAATAACAGCGTGCAGATTTTGAGACTCCTAACCAAGCCCCTCATTGCCAGAAGTAGACACACTTTTCCAGTCTACTGCTGGCTTCTGTTTGTATAATCTGTATTTTCATATGCAGGGAAGGGGGGAGGGGGGAAGTGTCTGCAATTTAGACACTTTCCCTGGGTGTTCCTGGTTATCTAATCAACAGTGCTAAACTTGGAGCTTCTAAGTAAGTTTTTAAAAGGTTTTATACTGAATTTTTAGATCAGTATCTGTGCATATTATTCTTTATAGTAGTGTCTATTACATGCAGTTATATGAAAATTGGTGTATACTGTCCCTTTAATGCCACCAACACTAAGCTTTCTCTGCTGCCACCAACTTTAGATTATTACATGGGATATCATGAGGAAGAATCCTGAATAACAGATTAAAAATACCAAAACACAATTTTGCAAAAATCAATATAATACATAGTACTAGTATTACCAATCCCTTCTGTAACGTGGTTCAAATATTAGGCAAAACTTAATAAAGGCACATTTATTATGAACAAAAAATTCACAGTATATATATATATATATATATATATATATATAGATAGATAGATAGATAGATAGATAGATAGATAGATATAGATAGATAGATAGATAGATAGATAGATAAAAAAGTAGTTTTTAAAAATAAAAAGGAGAAATATAACAAAACCTATAACTTTACCAGAAGAATAGCCTCTGCTCTAGGGAAATAGAATTTAAAATGGTCAGACACGCTGCTTTAGTCTGACAGACTTGCATTTCAGGCTATTAGTGCTGATTCTTTAATAACTTCACAAGCGTAAGCACAGTGTTATCTATATGAAACACGTGAACTAACGCCCACTAGCTGTGAAAAACTGTCAAATGCATTCAGATGAAAGGCGGCCTTCAAGGGCTTAGAAATAAACATATGAGCCTATCTACATTTAGCTTTCAACTAAGAACAACAAGAGAACAAAGCAAATTTGGTGATAAAATGCAAAAACAGAATTTATGCTTACCTGATAAATTACTTTCTCCAACGGTGTGTCCGGTCCACGGCGTCATCCTTACTTGTGGGAATATCTCTTCCCCAACAGGAAATGGCAAAGAGTCCCAGCAAAGCTGGCCATATAGTCCCTCCTAGGCTCCGCCCACCCCAGTCATTCGACCGACGGACAGGAGGAAAAATATAGGAGAAACCATATGGTACCGTGGTGACTGTAGTTAGAGAAAATAATTAATCAGACCTGATTAAAAAACCAGGGCGGGCCGTGGACCGGACACACCGTTGGAGAAAGTAATTTATCAGGTAAGCATAAATTCTGTTTTCTCCAACATTGGTGTGTCCGGTCCACGGCGTCATCCTTACTTGTGGGAACCAATACCAAAGCTTTAGGACACGGATGAAGGGAGGGAGCAAATCAGGTTACCTAAACGGAAGGCACCACGGCTTGCAAAACCTTTCTCCCAAAAATAGCCTCCGAAGAAGCAAAAGTATCAAATTTGTAAAATTTGGCAAAAGTGTGCAGTGAAGACCAAGTCGCTGCCTTACATATCTGATCAACAGAAGCCTCGTTCTTGAAGGCCCATGTGGAAGCCACAGCCCTAGTGGAGTGAGCTGTGATTCTTTCAGGAGGCTGCCGTCCGGCAGTCTCGTAAGCCAATCGGATGATGCTTTTAAGCCAAAAGGAAAGAGAGGTAGAAGTCGCCTTTTGACCTCTCCTTTTACCAGAATAGACGACAAACAGAAAAGATGTTTGTCTGAAATCTTTTGTAGCTTCTAAATAGAATTTTAGAGCACGGACTACGTCCAAATTGTGTAACAAACGTTCCTTCTTTGAAACTGGATTCGGACCAAAGAAGGTACAACTATCTCCTGGTTAATATTTTTGTTAGAAACAACCTTTGGAAGAAAACCAGGCTTAGTACGCAAAACCACCTTATCTGCATGGAACACCAGATAGGGCGGAGAACACTGCAGAGCAGATAACTCTGAAACTCTTCTAGCAGAAGAAATAGGAACCAAAAACAAAACTTTCCAAGATAACAACTTAATATCTATGGAATGTAGAGGTTCAAACGGAACCCCTTGAAGAACTGAAAGAACTAGATTTAAACTCCAGGGAGGAGTCAAAGGTCTGTAAACAGGCTTGATCCTAACCAGAGCCTGAACAAATGCTTGAACATCTGGCATAGCTGCCAGTCGTTTGTGTAGTAAGACAGATAAAGCAGAAATCTGTCCCTTTAGAGAACTCGCAGATAATCCTTTATCCAAACCTTCTTGCAGAAAGGAAAGAATCTTAGGAATTGTTATCTTATTCCAAGGGAATCCCTTGGATTCACACCAGCAGATATATCTTTTCCATATTTTATGGTAAATCTTTCTAGTTACCGGTTTTCTGGCCTGAACCAGAGTATCAATCACAGAATCTGAAAACCCACGCTTTGATAGAATCAAGCGTTCAATCTCCAAGCCGTCAGCTGGAGGGAGACCAGATTTGGATGTTCGAATGGACCCTGAACAAGAAGGTCCTGTCTCAAAGGTAGCTTCCATGGTGGAACCGATGACATATTCACCAGGTCTGCATACCAAGTCCTGCGTGGCCACGCAGGAGCTATCAAGATCACCAAGGCCCTCTCCTGTTTGATCCTGACTACCAGCCTGGGAATGAGAGGAAACGGTGGAAACACATAAGCTAGGTTGAAGGTCCAAGGCGCTACTAGTGCATCCACTAGAGTCGCCTTGGGATCCCTGGATCTGGACCCGTAGCAAGGAACCTTGAAGTTCTGACGAGACGCCATCAGATCCATGTCTGGAATGCCCCATAATTGAGTCAACTGGGCAAAAATCTCCGGGTGGAGTTCCCACTCCCCCGGATGGAATGTCTGACGACTCAGATAATCTGCTTCCCAGTTTTCCACACCTGGGATGTGGATCGCAGATAGATGGCAGGAGTGATTCTCCGCCCATTGTATTATTTTGGTTACTTCTTTCATCGCCAGGGAACTCCTTGTTCCCCCCTGATGATTTATATACGCAACAGTTGTCATGTTGTCTGATTGGAATCTTATGAATCTGGCCTTTGCAAGCTGAGGCCAAGCCCTGAGAGCATTGAATATCGCTCTTAGTTCCAGAATGTTTATCGGGAGAAGAGACTCTTCCCGAGACCATAGTCCCTGAGCTTTCAGGGATTCCCAGACCGCACCCCAGCCCACTAGACTGGCGTCGGTCATGACAATGACCCACTCTGGTCTGCGGAAGCTCATTCCCTGGGATAGGTGGTCCAGGGATATCCACCAACGGAGTGAATCTCTGTTCTTCTGACAAGCGCTTAGAAGTTTTGACTTTCTGATATCTGTCAGAAAGATCCTCATTTCTAAGGAATCTATTATTGTTCCCAAGAAGGGAACTCTTGTTGACGGAGACAGAGAACTTTTTTCTATGTTCACCTTCCATCCGTGAGATCTGAGAAAGGCCAGAACGATGTCTGTATGAGCCTTTGCTTTTGAAAGGGACGACGCTTGTATTAGAATGTCGTCCAAGTATGGTACTACTGCAATGCCCCTCGGTCTTAGAACCGCTAGAAGGGACCCGAGTACCTTTGTGAATATCCTTGGAGCAGTGGCTAATCCGAATGGGAGGGCCACAAACTGGTAATGTTTGTCCAGAAAGGCGAACCTTAGGAACTGATGATGTTCTTTGTGGATAGGAATATGTAGGTACGCATCCTTTAGATCCACGGTAGTCATAAATTGACCTTCCTGGATAGTGGGTAGAATCGTTCGAATGGTTTCCATTTTGAACGATGGTACCCTGAGAAATTTGTTTAGGATCTTTAAATCCAGAATTGGTCTGAAGGTTCCCTCTTTTTTGGGAACTACGAATAGATTTGAGTAAAATCCCATTCCTTGTTCCGTCATTGGAACTGGGTGTATCACTCCCATCTTTAACAGGTCTTCTACACAATGTAAGAACGCCTGTCTCTTTATTTGGTTTGAGGATAAGTGAGACATGTGGAACCTTCCCCTTGGGGGTAGTTCCTTGAATTCCAGAAGATAACCCTGAGAAACTATTTCTAGCGTCCAGGGATCCTGAACATCTCTTGCCCAAGCCTGAGCAAAGAGAGAGAGTCTGCCCCCCACTAGATCCGGTCCCGGATCGGGGGCTACTCCTTCATGCTGTTTTGTTAGCAGTAGCAGGCTTCTTGGTCTGCTTACCCTTGTTCCAGCCTTGCATCGGTTTCCAGGCTGGTTTGGACTGTAAGGCATTACCCTCTTGCTTAGAGGATGCAGAATTAGAGGCCGGTCCGTTCCTGAAATTACGAAAGGAACGAAAATTTGGCTTATTCTTGGCCTTGAAAGGCCTATCTTGTGGGAGGGCGTGACCCTTTCCCCCAGTGATGTCTGAGTTTTACCCTTGAAGGGGATGTTAAGCAATTTTGTCTTGGATGATACATCCGCTGACCAAGACTTTAGCCAAAGCGCTCTGCGCGCCACAATTGCAAACCCTGAATTTTTCGCCGCTAATCTAGCTAATTGCAAAGCGGCATCTAAAATAAAAGAGTTAGCCAACTTAGGTGCGTGAACTCTGTCCATAACCTCCTCATATGGAGTCTCTCTACTGAGCGACTTTTCTAGTTCCTCGAACCAGAACCACGCTGCTGTAGTGAGAGGAACAATGCACGAAATGGGTTGTAGAAGGTAACCTTGCTGTACAAAAATCTTTTTAAGCAAACCTTCCAATTTTTATCCATAGGATCTTTGAAAGCACAACTATCCTCGATAGGAATAGTAGTGCGCTTGTTTAGAGTAGAAACTGCCCCCTCGACCTTAGGGACTGTCTGCCATAAGTCCTTTCTGGGGTCGACCATAGGAAATAATTTCTTAAATATAGGAGGGGAAACAAAAGGTATGCCGGGCTTCTCCCACTCCTTATTCACTATGTCCGCCACCCGCTTGGGTATAGGAAAAGCGTTGGGGTGCACCGGAACCTCTAGGAACTTGTCCATCTTGCATAATTTTTCTGGAATGACCAAGTTGTCACAATCATCCAGAGTAGATAACACCTCCTTAAGCAGTGCGCGGAGATGTTCTAATTTAAATTTAAATGTCACAACATCAGGTTCAGCCTGTTGAGAAATTTTTCCTGAATCTGAAATTTCCCCATCTGACAAAACCTCCCTCATGGCCCCTTCAGATTGGTGTGAGGGTATGACAGAACAATTATCATCAGCGCCCTCCTGCTCTTCAGTGTTTAAAACAGAGCAATCGCGCTTTCTCTGATATGCAGGCATTTTGGATAAAATATTTGCTATGAAGTTATCCATTACAGGCGTCAATTGTTGCATGGTAATAAGCATTGGCGCGCTAGATGTACTAGGGGCCTCCTGCGTGGGCAAAACTGGCGTAGACACAGAAGGAGATGATGTAGAACCATGTCTACTCCCTTTATCTGAGGAATCATCTTGGGCAATTTCATTATCTGTGGCAGTACTGTCCTTACTTTGTTTGGACGCTATGGCACAATTATCACACAATTTTGAAGGGGGAGACACATTGGCTTTCATACATATAGAACATAGCTTATCTGAAGGCACAGACATGTTAAAACAGGCTTAAACTTGTCAATAAAGCACAAAAGCCGTTTTAAAACAAAACCGTTACTGTCTCTTTAAATTTTAAACAGAGCACACTTTATTACTGAATATGTGAAAAAATATGAAGAAATTGTTCAAAATTTACCAAAATTTCACCACAGTGTCTTAAAGCATTAAAAGTATTGCACACCAATTTTCAGAGCTTTAACCCTTAACCCCTATACAGTCCCAGCTACAGCCTTTGATGTGACTTTACCAAGCCCAGAGGGGAATACGATACCAAATGACGCCTTCTAGGAACTTTTCCAACTACTTTCAGGTCCTCACACATGCATCTGCATGTCTTGCTCTCAAAAACAACTGCGCAGTAATGGCGTGAAAATGAGGCTCAGCCTACAACTGGGAAGGCCCTTCCTGACTGGAAAAGGTGTCTAACATAGTGCCTGACGTTAAAAAACGTTCCCCAAGTTTATAAGTGTGAATTATCAGCATAAACATGTATAAAATGTCCAAATAAAGCAATCGATTTAGCCCATAAAAGTGTCTACCAGTTTTATAGCCCATATTAAGCCCTTTATTCTGTTTGAGACTAAGAAAATGGCTTACCGGTCCCCATGAGGGGAAATGACAGCCTTCCAGCATTACACAGTCTTGTTAGAAATATGTCTAGTCATACCTTAAGCAGAAAAGTCTGCTAACTGTTTCCCCCAACTGAAGTTACTTCATCTCAACAGTCCTATGTGGAAACAGCAATCGATTTTAGTTACTGTCTGCTAAAATCATCTTCCTCTCACAAACAGAAATCTTCATCTTTTTCTGTTTCAGAGTAAATAGTACATACCAGCACTATTTTAAAATAACAAACTCTTGATAGTAGAATAAAAAAAAAAACTACAACTAAACACCACATACTCTTAACCATCTCCGTGGAGATGTTGCCTGTGCAACGGCAAAGAGAATGACTGGGGTGAGCGGAGCCTAGGAGGGACTATATGGCCAGCTTTGCTGGGACTCTTTGCCATTTCCTGTTGGGGAAGAGATATTCCCACAAGTAAGGATGACGCCGTGGACCGGACACACCAATGTTGGAGAAATAGCGCTCGTGTGCAATGCTGAATTCCTCCAGGGGAATTCAGCCTGCCAGAGACGAGCTGCAGCAGACAGGGGTGTGTATGTGAGCCACTGTCTGCCTTAGCTTGATAAATCACCCCCTAAGACCTATTCCTGGACTGTTGCACTACTCATGTGTGTACAGCTATCATTGGTAAACCTCACTCTTGAAACACTCTCCCTCACTCAGTTTGTGTGCTCTATAGGTAACACAAATTGCCCATCCACTCCACTCAACAGCCAATCCCAGTACAGTACTTAGGCATTACTGTGACGTGGTGGGTCAGACCAATGTGTGGTGTAGTGGTTGGAAAGGTTGTTTGTTAGTTACAGAAACAATGAGTAAGTGTAGTGTTTGATGAGAGTAAGAGGTGTTTTTGGGCAGGGGTGGGTACATTGGTAGTTTATATGCAGCCATCATGGATTTTAAGGTAGATGTGTTAGAGGTAAATATATTCAGGCCTCACTCTTTTTTTAGTGTTATACCTGGATACCATCAGAGTCTCAATGAGCCTGCTGCTATTTTTAATTTTCTTCCCTAATCCTATTTTATAAAAGGCCAAATATGTTTGTCCGAAGCTGTCATGCGCAGTAGAGACTGCGCAAGGACAAACATACCTGCCCTTTAACCGCAGTGTGAGACAGCTTCAGGAAGCTGCAGCACTCTCAGCTGTTATGTTACAGCCGGTGCTCCGTCTCCATATGAGGGCAGATGCCTGATCTTTACAGACGGTGACACTGTGTGTGTCACTGTCTATAATGATCTTCTGCTGGTGCTGACAGGAGGCGGGTGGCTGGTGGGCAGCTCAGCAGTGGAGGTGGGAGGGAAGGGAGTGGGAGGGCCCTATGCTACAGATTTTTTTTTTAAAGGAACAGGGAGGGATGGGGCAGCTACACTACAGAAAAAGAGTTTGAGGTGCGGCACGGGGATAAATGGTGATCACAGGACGGGGGAGGTGGTGGGACCACTACAATACAGAAAAAATAAAAAAAATAAAATAAAAAATGGGTTTATAGGTACTGGCAGACAGCTGCCAGTACCTAAGATGGTGGCAATAGTTAGGGGGGCGAGGGATAAAAAGCTGTTTGAGGGGGATCAGGGAATTTGGAGGGTTATGGGGATTCTACACTGCAGAAAAATGAAGAGATAGAGGGATAGGGATAGAGGGATGGGGGATAGGTATAGGGGGATAGAGATAGATAGACAGGGACAGAGGGATGGGGGATAGGGATAGAAGGATAGGGGGTAGGGTTAAAGATAGATGGATATGGATAGAGGGATAGAGATAGGGATAGAGGGATAAAGGGATAGGAATAAAGGGATAGGGACAGAGGTATAGCTATAGAGTGATAGATGTATAGAGGGATAGAGATAGAGGGATACATGGATAGAGGGATAGGTATATTTCTTTCCGTAAACATTTTGACCCATGTACACAGGCTTTAACACTAGTACAGTCATAAGAAATGGGCCAGGAGTCCAGGACTTTTTTTTTGTTCAACCTATATTGCCATATTTCAAGTATGTTTTATATTGTCAAGTTGCATTGGTTAAGCATTTAACCTCTGCTTATGAGTTTCTTATCTCACAGTGGGGGTGGGGGGATATTATCAGTGGTTAATATAGGGGTTGGTGGACACTGGCATCTGAATGTCATCCATTGTTCCTATGTTTTGTGTTGTCCTTACTGATTACAAGGTTTTAAGGCATTATCAAGCTACACTTATTGTAGGCTCTGAACAATTGTTAAATCACATGCGATCTCTGTATTAAATCTCACATTCTAGCAAAATAGGATCAAACACTATTTTTAGGCTAAATATTTGAATTACCATGTCTAATGTAACTGTGGTCAATTTCAGTCCTATAGCACAGTGTGCCCAACTTCCCAACACTTTAGGAGGCAGATCAATATTTTAGAAGCCTTTAGGGCCACATACAAATGTATGGCTATTAAAGAAATAATATACTGTATTTCCTAAAAATGCCCAGTGGCCATAAGCATCGCTACAGGGGGACAATTGCCCCCCTAGGTTATTTCTTGCCCGCCCAGGAATTGAACAAATTAGACAGCCACTAGGGCACCTAATTTGCAAAGTGAAACCGACCTAGGCCCCAAGTTCCCGATGAGGTCCACAAGTCTTCTCCTCCGCAGCTGAGCGCTGGAGGAATTGCGTGGTGGATGACGAGGATGGAATCTCTAGGTCTTTCCCTCCTGCGAAGCTATCTCTACCATAGTGCACTAGGAGGAAGTGATAAAGATAGCAGTGCAGAAGGGAAAGAGTGAGAGATTCCATCCTTGTCAGCAGGTATTCTGAGCCAGTTCACTGCTATATTACTACATGTGTGAGTTGCTTGTTTCTTTGGTGCTGTAAAAAACCTAATTAAGAAGCAATCATCCACCACGCACTGTCTGGGCTTCTGCTGTTGACTGGCCTGTCTGGTCTGGACTTTTCAGTCTCCCACTCCCAGCCAGTATATATACCTTAAATCTCATGTAAAGCTATGTTGAAGATGTTGAATGGCCATATTTTACTGCTTTTGGCCATAAATTATTACCCCCCCCCCCCCCCGTTTTGGCTGTGGTATCTCATGTGCCTCCCCTATAAATTGTTCCTAGAGTCCCCACTGCCAGTGGCACAGGGCCCGGATTAGGTAACGTTGCATGGTAGCCTCTGTATGATGTTCTTCCCCCATAGGGAGTTTTTGAGTTGTGGTCTCCCAAAAGCACACATTTTTAGTTCCCATTTTTCCTGGGGACATAAAAATCATGGCACAAATGTTTAGTTCCCATTTTTCCTGGGGACATAAAAATCATGGCACAAATGTTTTGTTCCTATTTTTCCTGGGGCTACAAAAAATAGTACAGAAGATCACTTGTATACCTCAGGATACCAGTTGGCCGTCCCTGTTACAAGCATAAAAATATTTTTAAAAGATATTTAAAAAAAAAAAAAACATTAAAAAATTGATTCCAATGAAAAAGAAACAAGATAACCTTTTGCTATATTTGCATTTGCATACCTTTTATAGCAAAGCAGTGAATAACTGTAACACGTACAGTTTATCAAGCGGTGAATGTTCCCTATTTCAGTTTCACTCAACTGTTTCACATTATACTAGGCTTCTATTCTGGAAAGATGGCAATTTAAACTTTGAAATCTATTAATCAAGTCACAAGGTAACTCACAGGTAACTTTTTAGCATAAATTACTTTTGGGGTTTTGCTGTGTTTATATTTTTTGCTTAGAGAGGTGACACTAACACACCATAGTGCCATTTGTTTCCAGATAAACCAGATTTATGAGCCAAGACTCTCCTTTTTCACTGTAGTGCAATACATTAGGGACGAAAAACAGAGAAACTGAACACATTTAATACATTCACCCAAAGTGCTGTTTTGCAAAATGTAACATATTGTATAATTTTTTTTACTGTTGATTAATATCTGCTTGTTTCGCAAGTTGGACATTTTCCCAGCAAATTTTTATAAAGTGAAAAATTTATGATGCAGAAAATCAGCATGATGCTATAGCCAGCATTTAATAAGTATCCAAATAAATATACATTGTGAATGTCATTGGGCGCACAAGCATTGCTACATCTGCTTTATTTAAAGTAACAATAAAAATAATATATTTGAAATCATATTGAAACATTTCAAGTTATAGTGTGTGCGTTAGATAAGGAAACACAAGAAAAAAATAAAATCAAAACTTTTGTCTTGATGTAAATTTCCTCTGGAAGTGTTTAGTAAGAAAAGCACTGCCTATTCATGATGAGGACATGAAACATTATAAATAAATTAATTAGAAAACATGTGTATGTATATATTTATATATTTATATATATACTAGGCAATAAGCCTGCCCAGAGGACAGTCTATGTTTAAAAAATACAACCCCCATGCTACAGTTACAAAAAGTAAAAAAGTAAAAATACAGAAAAAAATAAACAAAGCTATCCAAAATAATAAAATGAAACCTAAACTAATACCCCTATAAAAATAAAAACATCCCCTAATCTAATACTAAACTACCAATAGCCCTTAAAAGGGCCTTTTGTAGGGTATTTGTAGGGCATTGCCCTCATTTTAACAGCTCTTTTACCACTAAAACATAGTCCCCCCTAACATTAAAAAATACCCACCAAACCCCCCAAAATAAAAAAACCTAACACTAAAAAAACTAAACTACCCATTGCCCCTAAAAGGGCATTTGTATGGGCATTGCCCTTAAAAGGGCATTCAGCTCTTTTACTGCCCTTAAAAGAGCAATCAGCTCTTTTTAAAGCCAAAAAAAACCCTAATCTAAAAAAAAACAGCCCCAAATAGGTACTCACTGTTTCTGAAGTCCGGCCATAAAGGTCTTCTTTCAGACGGATCCATCATCTTCATCTGGAGTGAAGGCGGCGCAGAGCGGTGTTCCCGATGCCTGGAGGCTCCTCTTCATCCGATGTCCATCATTGACTGAATATTAAATGCAAGGTACCGCAATCAATTTGGGGTACCTTGCATTCCTATTGGCTGAAATTTTGAAATCAGGATTAGAGCTACTGAAATCCTATTTTCTGTTCAAATCCGCCAATAAGATTTCAGTAGCTCTCATCCTAATGGCTGATAATAAATATGGTGTACCTTGCATTCAATCTTCAGTGTGCGGCGGACGATCGCATGAAAAGGAACCTCAATGCCGCCGCTGAGGAGCACCACTGCCGCCAATGCCCGCCGCTGAGGATCGCCACATCTGAGAAGACCGCTCCGGACCTCTACTCCATGCCGCCTTCGCTGTGGATGATGGACCTGCCTGGAAGAAGACCTTCTCGGCCGGACTTCAGAAACCGTGAGTACCTATTTGGGGCTTAATGTTAGGCTTTTTTTTATTTTTTGGGTTTTTGTTTATTTTAGATTAGGGTTTTTTGGGCAATTTGAAAAGAGCTGAATGCCCTTTAATGGCAATGCCCATACAAATGCCCCGTTAGGGGCAATGGGTAGTTTAGGTTTTTTAGTGTTAGTTTTTTTATTTTGGGGGGTTTGGTGGGTGGGGGGTTTTACTGTTAAAGGGGGGACTTAGTATTATTTTTTTAAGGAAAAGAGCTGTTTAACTTGGGGCAATGCCCTACAAAAAGTCCTTTTAAGGGCTATTGGTAGGTTATTCTTAGATTAGGGGGTGTTTTTATTTTGGAGGGCTTTATTATTTTCATAGGGATTAGGTTTATTTATTTTTTTATTTTGGATAATGTGGTTTATTTTCTGTAATGTTATTTTTTTATCTTAGTTAAAAAAAAAGTAATGTAGTATTTTATTATTTTATGTAATTAAATGGTTAATTTAGGGGGTGTTAGGTTAGGGAGCTTAGTGATTAACTTAGTTATTTGCATTGTGGGGGTTGGCGGTGTAGGAGTTATAGGTAAATTATTTTATTGCATTGGTTGTGGATGGCGGTTTAGGGGTTAATAAATTAATTATTTAATTTGTGATGTGGGGGAATGGCGGATTAGGGGTTAATAGATGTATTAGGTAGTTTGTAATGTTAGGATTAGCGGATTTAGGGGTTAATAATTTTATTAGGTAGTTTTTTGTTTTTTTTCTTAATACTTTGTACGGGTGGTTAGATTTTTTTTACTACTTATTGCGGGCGGTTATTTTTTTTTTTGTAATACTTACTGTGGGCGGTTATTTTTTTTTTTTTTTTAAATACTTATTGCGGGCGGTTACAGGGCCGGCCCTAGCCATTGCGGGTCCCAAGGCAGGATGACAAAATGGGAAACAAGAAAAACAGGAAAAGAGTTGCACACTAATAAATTAAGTCACTTAAGAACAGGTGCTTCCTAGAAAAAGTACATATGAAACAACATAAAAAAGAGAGAGTAGGAACTCCACAATAAGGAATTCCCAAAAGTCTAGGTAAATCCAGCACAACTGTATCGATAAAAAATGCACAAGAGATTTTATATGTCAAAAGATATGAATACTTTAATAAATATACCAAACATACAATCACATTCATACAGGGGATCCTGCAATATAGAGAGTAAATAATACTGGCCAAAGTCATCTGGTGCACCAGGGGAAAATAAATAGTGTTCAGTCCATTTGAAAAATACTGATATTTGTAATCCAATAGGTACAAAGTTAGTATGGTTATATGACCCCCAGTGCTGCAAGACCAGTCAGTCCAGACTTTATCCCCAAGTGTCACTGAATCAGATAATTACATTAGAGCATAGCATAGGAGCAGCTAAGAAAACACGCGTCTTTATTCACACACAGCTCACACACACACACACACACACAGCCCACACACACAGCCCACACACACACACTCACACAGACCACACACACACACACACAGCCCACACACACACAGCCCCCACACACACATAGCTCGCACACAAAGCCCACACACACACAGCTAGCCCAAACACACACACAGCCCAAACACACACAGCCCACATACACAGCCAGCCCACACACACACACACAGCCCCCACACACACAGCCCCCACACACACAGCCCATACACACACACAGCCCACACACACACAGCCCCCCCCCCCCACACACACAGCCCCCCCACAGACACACAGCCCACACTCACATACAGCCCACACACACATACAGCCCACACACAGCCCACCACACACACACAGCCCCCCACACACACAGCCCCCACACGCACACACAGCCCCCACACACACACAGCCCCCACATGCACACACAGCCCTTCCCCCCACACACAGCCCTTCCCCCCACACACAGCCCTTCCCCCCCCACACACACACACAAAGAGCCCCCCCCCCACACACACACAGAGCCTCCCTCCACACACACACAGCCCCCCCACACACACAGCCCACACACACACACAGCCACCACACACACACACACACAGAGCCCCCCCACACACACACCACACACACACAGCCCATACACACACACAGCCCACACACACACACACACACACACACAGCCCACACACAGCCCACACACACAGCCCACACACACACAGCCCCCCCCACACACAGCCCCCCACACACACATAGACATCCCCCCCCCCACACACACTCACACATTTTCACACACACACACACTTTCTCATTGTCACAAACACACACATTCTCTCACACAAACCCACACACTTTTGCTTTGTTACATACACACACACACTTTCTCTCTCACACAAACACACTTTCACTCTGTCTCACATACACACAATGGCCTCTAGTTATGAAAGTCTGGCGGACCTGATCCGCCAGGCCTCGCTGAATCATTGCACCAGCAGCTCACAAGAGCTGTTGGTGCAACGCCGCCCCCTGCAGACTCACGGCCAATGGGCCGCCAGCAGTAGGGTGTCAATCAACCCTATCGTACTCGATCGGGTTGTATTGTTGCAATGTGTGTCCGCCTGCTCAGAGCAGGCGGACAGGTTATGGAGCAGCGGTCTTTGTGACCGCTGCTTCATAACTGCTGTTTCTGGCGAGTCTGATGACTCGCCAGAAACACGGGGCATCAAGCTCCATTCGGAGCTTGATACATATGCCCCAATGCATTTTAGTGGTGGATACATTTTAGTCAAGGTCTAATTGTCAAATTGAGATTGATAAGTATATGAAAGTAAATTTAATTTATCACAACAGTGGGATGTATTATTTTTGGATGTCACAGAAATCAAACCACTTGCCATACCACAAATTAATGGTCCATGCCACAAATGTATCACAAGAAATACAGAAAAAAACTGCTTCATTAGCATCAGAAACTCTTTAAACACACATACTATAACCTTAGTCTTTGTGCTCCTCTTAGCTTGTCTCCCCAAATAACCTTATACAAATTTATTTGAAGATGATATTGCCAAGATGACATCACAGAGTGCATACTTGTATTACCCACCTTCTAATTTTGCATATGTTTATGTATGTAATCTGCTGCTCACCACATGTATTTAGCACTGCTATGTCACTATCTGCTGCACATAATCTGGTGCTCACCACATGTATTTAGCACTGCTATGTCACTATCTGCTGCACATAATCTGCTGCTCACCACATGTATTTAGCACTGCTATGTCACTATCTGCTCCAGACGGTACAATACTCTCTCCAGTGTGATGCTCACCACTTGTATTTAGCACTGCTATGTCACTATCTACTGCAGAAGGCACAATACTCTCCAGTGTGATGCTCACCATCTGAATTTAGTACTGCTATGTCACTATCTGCTGCACAATGTACAATACTCTCTCCAGTCTGCTGCTCACCACTTGTATTTAGCACTGCTATGTCACTATCTGCTGCACAATGTACAATACTCTCTCCAGTCTGCTGCTCACCACATGTATTTAGCACTGCTATGTCACAATCTGCTGTACAAGGTACAATACTCTCTCCAGTGTGATGCTCACCACTTGTATTTAGCACTGCTATGTCACTATCTACTTCAGAAGGCACAATACTCTCCAGTGTGATGCTCACCACATGTATTTAGCACTGCTATGTCACTATCTGCTGCACAATGTACAATACTCTCTCCAGTGTGATGCTCACCACGTGTATTTAGCACTGCCGTGGCCTGGCTATTGAGAAACCAGGATCTAGTGTGTTTTTGTAATTGCACACAGCACACATGAAAGCCACATCATAAGATAAACAACAGACCTGGCAAAACACAACTGCATCTGCCCCCATACTGTAGCACTCCTCCTGTCTATAAATTAGTTGTGTTGCTTCTTGTGAAACACTGGTACCACATCAGGGAATAAAGGGGAGGGGACGGAAAGAAGGAAGGGTGAAGTTTTCTTGTTAGCCAGGCAGTTAAAAGGAGTGGTCAGAGATTGAATAGTCTGCACCACGGCTCTGTGGTAGTTGTACTCTGCACCCCTGACCCCAGGCATCTGTGCCCTAAAAATGGCCCTGCTAGTTAGCACTCATTACTCCAGACAACGACTGTTATACATATTTTTTAAGGGGAAAACAAAAATAGTAAAGAAAAAAGTGCGTTATGTGCAGAGGTACAGAAGGCAGAGGAGGGGCAATTCAAGACTGCAAGCTATCTTAGCAGGACAGCAAGCAGAATTTGGGACTGTCCTGCACAAATTGGGACAGTTAGGTGAGCATTTAGGCCCTTGGTCCAGATTAGACAAACATTTCTCTAACAAATATTTCTATTTAATAAGACGACAATCGCCAAGGTTTTATACTTTCAAACAATACATATTCTAAAAACTAATTTCATATTTAGATCCTGTGTTCACACAACACAAACAAGAGCAGCTTCCAGTTAGCGCACTCTTTAACAATTTATAGAGTGTAGACAAATGTAAACTGAAGCATCCAGTCTCAGCCCCAATTAGTGCTAAGGTCAGAGGAAGTGGCATTTCACTTGCTGTCAGCCAAGGATTGTCCTTACTCTTTATCTCAGAAGGAGGCAGGAGCCGGCTGAGTAATACAGATGCCAGTTGGGTACAAACAGACTGCATGCAGCGTTCAGCACAGCAGCAGCTGCCAGAATGTCATTAACATAACAACCAAACCTTTAAAGTAGAAATATACATTGTTCAGTGTATAAAGAACAAAAGGATTGTACTTGAAATGTATCTAAGTATACTAAAGTTTACAGCATAATAAAAATATATATAAATTGTACTATATATATATTGAATCTCTGGAACTTGCATTGTACTTTTTAGTCATTACAATTTGACATATAAGTTAATAACATAATACGTCAACATCTCTATTTATCATGTGAAAAAAATTGCATTCAGCTTGCTCTCATTTTACAGTCCATTTAAATAGCTGACAATTTACTTAGAAAAACTGTCTGGAACGCATATTCCATGTAACAGGTTAAATATGGTCAAACACGTAAACATTTATAAGAAGCAGAATTTTTTACAGATTTTTCAAGAATGCTTTCTGTGGGATTTTCAGAGAGCTTCAGGGAAATAAAATGTGTTTGTCTGTTTGAATACAGGTTTGTTTTTATTTGTTAATCAGTAATATCCATTCATGATATGTGAGCATTTAAAGTGATGGTAAATCTTAGCGTTTTTGAAACACTAGGATTTAGCAGTGCTACAAATAAAGGGGACTTTCAGTCATAAAGTATAAAATACTTCATGCTGAAAGTTCCTTTATTTACCTGCAGTGTATGCTGTGCTGAGCGCATCTGGCTACCTACAGGCGAAGGCTATTTTATCAATGAGGTGATATTAGACAATAGCGTGCTAGCCATACAGCACAATGCCAATTGGGCCGCATGGCTATTGGCTAAGAGGTGGAAATGTCACCTCATTAAAAAAAATAGCGCTCTACATGGGAGGCCTCTCAGCACAAAGTATTTAATACTTCATGACTGATAATCCTCTTTTTTTGCACTGGTAAATCCTAGTGTTTCATAAATGCTAGGATATACCATCACTTTATTTTTTTTGTATAATTTTGAGTAATTTTATATGCAACATTCTTTATATGTTTAAATACTTAATTGCATTGTGATCATCATATGTTATTCTAGTGTAAGCTTTATAAGTCGGATTTGACCAATGTCAATAAAAATACTCTAAAGCACTAAAGTGGGGAAAGACATAGCTCTGTAATTTGCCAAATGGGACGGGGCCTACCCAGGGCACAGCCTCTTTTAGGCTATTTGTTGCTTTTGCAGAAAATAATTTTACTGAGGTATATCAGTCTAATCCCATCTAAAAGAACAGTAAAGCCCCCAAATACCAGGCAATTCTCTTCTGAATGTACAGCTAACTCCAGATGTACATTCATGTTTTAGCGTGCATGGCCCTCATCAGTGGATGTGCAGCTATATTCCTCTAAGACACAGTGAGCAAGGGTTCCATATCTGGTTGTCCCATCATCCTTAGGGAGATAAACCCCCCAATAGTCATTTGCATACACAAAACAAAAAAGAAACAATGAAATGGGATGGATAGAGCTCAGTATATTGCCCTATGGGATGGTGCCTACCAAGGGTGCAGCCTTTTTTAGCTCACATGTAGCTTTCTCAGAAGAGAACTTTCCTATAATATTTTGGTATGATCCAATCCATAAAGACAGTCCGCACAATTCTCTTCTGAGCAAAGAATTTGTAGATTTTTTTTAATTTAAATAAAAAAATGTTAAAGGGATAGGAAAGTCAAAATTAAACTCGCATGATTCAGATAGAGCATGTTATTTTAAGACACTTTTAAATCAACTTACATTTTCAAATGTGCTTCGTTTTCTTTGTATCCATTGTTGAAAAACAATGTGCACATATCCTACACTAGTGTGAGTTAGCTGCTGATTGGTGCCTGCACACATTTGTCTCTTGTGATTGGCTAACTAGATGTGTTCAGTTAGCTGACAGTAGTGCAATGCTGTAGAAGTAAATTAAAACGTTGTTAAAAATTGTATGTTCTATCCAAATCATGAAACAAAAATTGGGGGAAGCCGGATTAGTCATTGCTGACGTGTGAAGAGAGGATTTCCATGAGGAGGACGCTGCTCTGGCTGTGAAAAGAAAAAAAGGTAAGTTTTTAATCAAAACGGCTGCTTTGTAAACTTTGATGAATGAAAGTGCCCCTGTTTTTTATAGTATTTTAAAAAAAACGGGCTTTCATTCATCAAAGTTTACCTTCACTTTAACACTGGGAAAAAAATGCCTTACAAACAGCATGAAATTTGATAAAGACAACAAAATTATCTTTAAATGGCCACACCTGATTAATTTCAAAAGTTAAAACATTATGCAAAAGCGTTTTCTTATGAACGGGACCATTAACTCCTTAATTACTCTTTCTATGAGGTTGCTCTTTTTCATAGTGTGGTCTCGGCGTCAGCAGGAGGGAGGGAAAGTGTGATAATGCTGTCTTGCCGCTCCTGGCAAGACCCACAATAATATAAACAAACAATTACAGGGTACGTTGTGGTCATTTAGGGGTTAATGTCACATTATCTCAATGCAAAGTTTTGGTGGTTTACATGGTGCAATGACACTGGGAAACCAAATTATAAGAGGTACCGTAATGGGATGAAATCCAAAATAGCCCCTTTGCAGGGCTTATTAAATGGATTGGCCTCTTAGATTCGGTTTAGATAATGCTAATTGAATATTATTCAATTAAAGGGACAGCGTACACCAGTGACACATTTTCATATAACTACATATAATAGACACTACTATAAAGAAGAATATGCACAGATACTAATCTAAAAATCCAAACCTTGATATAAAACCTTTTAAAAAGTACTTAGAAGCTCAGTTTAGCACTGTTGATGAGGTTAGGCAGGGGCACCCAGTGAAAGGGGCTGGGAAATCAGTAAGGGCAGTCAACCCTCCCCCTTACCTGCATATGAAAAGTCCCTTATACTAGGGGTACCCAACAGGTCGATCACAAGGCTAGGCTGGTAGATCGAGGCCGATGTGATCAAAATGATGTGGTCAAGTTACAGGATCTCAACACTGGGTCGTGAGTAGAGTATGGTTGCTAGGGATACAGCTTTATCTAGTGCAGTGTGTGAAGGGGTGGGTCATTTAACAGTCTGATGGTCGAACACGAAAAGTGGTAAAGGATTGGATCTTGAGGGACATCAATTTCAACTAATCAATGTAGAGATATGATTTTTGAACGACAACAAAATACGCCTATCAAAATCATGGTTGAGTGAGTACTCTCCCAATGGATATGGTGTTATAGTATAGTTAGAAGGATAAGCGTCAATAGATAGAAAAAGTAAAGGCGGAGGCTGCTGTGCTATTATAAAGGAAGACGTTTGATTGACGTCTGGTAATGAACTTGTTGATCCGGTAAGAAATGGTCTGCATTGCGCACTATATAAATTTATTTGTGTAGGCCTCACTGGGTCATATCAGGCCAAGCCTGCGGTGCAAAGAAGTCTGGGAGTGGAAATCTGCCTTGCTTTGTAAAGGGGTTTTCCTGTGGCAAATTCCTCCGTGTTGCAATGGTAGCACGTTTGTGCTGTTTCTATCACTCTTACTAAAGAAGCATGTTATGATATTTATGTAGTTTATACAAAAATACTGAAAACAATGGCCGCTGTATGTTACTTTTCATAGGTCAATACCAAATGTCTGAACTGGGTTTCACTGCTACTTTTGGGATTTGAGCTCAGCATTTCCTTCAGGCTCTTCCCCAAAGCCACACACTTTTCATTTTGCCTCTTCCTCATTCCCTTTCCAGAACTCTTCTGGACCTCACGCCTCCTGGCCAGCAGTCTGCATTAGGCAGTTAAAAAAAAAAAATCTTTCAAATCACTAAAACCTGCTACTACATGTCCCCTATATCCCACCAATATCACTTCTAACAGGGCCATTCCCTTACTTTGAGGTGCTATATATATTTTTTTTCATGGGTTCTGCACTTTAAAGGGAAAGGTTGCTTCTGAAATAAAATTAAAACTTCTTTATGCATTTAGCATGAATATCCTTGTGTGTTTTAGGGTTCTGTAGTCTCCAGAGCACAGAGTGCAAATTCGCAAAGCTGTATTGCACTTAACTCTCTCTCTCCCCTCTTCACTAAATATAGCTTTTAAACCAAGAAAAGCTATCTGTAGGGAGGAGAGATCTGTTGGATTTGAATGGTTTTTGTTTTTTTAAAAAAAGGTGTGCTTTTTTAGTGGGCTGGTCATTTGAAAAGTAGACCCCAACACAAAAAAGTGTGGGCACCCCTGCTTTAGACAAACAGGAGCAGCAGGACTCCTGTAGACCTGGGTCTACATCTGATACTTTGGGGCTTGGTAAATAGTCTAAAAATAAGCAAACCTTTACATTGTTACAAAACATTTATGCAAAAAAATCTAGTGTACCAGAGCAAATCATTTCCCATGTCTCTTGAAAAATTCCAACATCAATCAAATTATTTGTTCACTAGCAATATAATTACCACTGGGGAAAAAAAATAATTAAGAACAAACTTGCAAGAGTGAACACATAGGGGTCGATTTACTATGCCCTGAATGGGGCCAACTCGTCCTGTTTCCGCTCGAGCCTTCAGGCTCACCAGAAACAGTAGTTAAGAAGTTAAGAGGCAGTTGCTCCTTAACTGGATCCGCTGCCTCTGAGCGGCGTACAGCAATCAACCCGATCTCATATGATCATATGATGATTGACACCCCCTGCTAGCGGCGAATCTGCAGGGGCAGCATTGCACAAGCAGTTCACTAGAACTGATTGTGCAATGCTGAATGCCGACAGCAGATGCTGTTGGCATTCAGGGATGTCTGGCTGCAGTGTATCATGTACG
>NC_069499.1:1322764256-1322776756 GCF_027579735.1 Bombina bombina | reverse complement strand
ATACCAAAGAGCATGAGGACGCTGATGATAATGGTTCTGACATGCCCCTACACCAGTCTGAGGGGGCCAGGGAGGTTTTGTCTGAGGGAGAAATTTCAGATTCAGGGAAAATTTCTCAACAAGCTGAACCTGATGTGATTACATTCAAATTTAAATTGGAACATCTCCGCGCTCTGCTTAAGGAGGTGTTATCTACTCTGGATGATTGTGACAATTTGGTAATTCCAGAGAAATTATGTAAGATGGACAAGTTCCTAGAGGTCCCGGGGCCCCCCGAAGCTTTTCCTATACCCAAGCGGGTGGCGGACATTGTAAACAAAGAATGGGAAAGGCCCGGCATACCTTTTGTCCCTCCCCCTATATTTAAGAAATTGTTTCCTATGGTCGACCCCAGAAAGGACTTATGGCAGACAGTCCCCAAGGTCGAGGGGGCGGTTTCTACTCTAAACTAACGCACTACTATCCCTATAGAAGATAGTTGTGCTTTCAAAGATCCTATGGATTAAAAATTAGAGGGTTTGCTTAAAAAGATGTTTGTTCAGCAAGGTTACCTTCTACAACCAATTTCATGCATTGTTCCTGTCACTACAGCAGCGTGTTTCTGGTTCGATGAACTAGAAAAGTCGCTCAATAAAGATTCTTCTTATGAGGAGATTATGGACAGAATTCATGCTCTTAAATTGGCTAACTCTTTTACTTTAGACGCCACTTTGCAATTTAGATTAGCGGCGAAAAATTCGGGGTTTGCTATTGTGGTGCGCAGAGCGCTTTGGCTAAAATCTTGGTCAGCGGATGCGTCTTCCAAGAACAAATTGCTTAACATACCTTTCAAGGGGAAAACGCTGTTTGGCCCTGACTTGAAAGAGATTATTTCAGATATCACTGGGGGTAAGGGCCACGCCCTTCCTCAGGATAGGTCTTTTAAGGCTAAAAATAAACCAAATTTTCGTCCCTTTCGCAGAAACGGACCAGCCCCAAGTTCTACATCCTCTAAGCAAGAGGGTAATACTTCTCAAACCAAGCCAGCCTGGAGGCCAATGCAAGGCTGGAACAAAGGTAAGCAGGCCAAGAAACCTGCCACTGCTACCAAGACAGCATGAGATGTTGGCCCCCGATCCGGGACCGGATCTGGTGGGGGGCAGACTTTCTCTCTTCGCTCAGGCTTGGGCAAGAGATGTTCTGGATCCTTGGGCGCTAGAAATAGTCTCCCAAGGTTATCTTCTGGAATTCAAGGAGCTACCCCCAAGGGGGAGGTTCCACAGGTCTCAATTGTCTTCAGACCACATAAAAAGACAGGCATTCTTACATTGTGTAGAAGACCTGTTAAAAATGGGAGTGATTCATCCTGTTCCATTAGGAGAACAAGGGATGGGATTCTACTCCAATCTGTTCATAGTTCCCAAAAAAGAGGGAACATTCAGACCAATCTTAGATCTCAAGATCCTAAACAAATTTCTCAAGGTTCCATCGTTCAAAATGGAAACCATTCGGACAATTCTTCCTACCATCCAGGAAGGTCAATTCATGACCACGGTGGATTTAAAGGATGCGTATCTACATATTCCTATCCACAAGGAACATCATCGGTTCCTAAGGTTCGCCTTTCTGGACAAGCATTACCAGTTTGTGGCACTTCCATTCGGATTAGCCACTGCTCCAAGAATTTTCACAAAGGTACTAGGGTCCCTTCTAGCGGTGCTAAGACCAAGGGGCATTGCAGTAGTACCTTACTTGGACGACATACTGATTCAAGCGTCGTCTCTACCACAAGCAAAGGCTCATACGGACATTGTCCTGGCCTTTCTCAGATCTCACGGGTGGAAAGTGAACGTAGAAAAAAGTTCTCTATCTCCGTCAACAAGAGTTCCCTTCTTGGGAACAATAATAGACTCCTTAGAAATGAGGATTTTTCTGACAGAGGCCAGAAAATCAAAACTTCTAAGCTCTTGTCAAGTACTTCATTCTGTTCTTCTTCCTTCCATAGCGCAGTGCATGGAAGTAATAGGTTTGATGGTCGCGGCAATGGACATAGTTCCTTTTGCGCGAATTCATCTAAGTCCATTACAACTGTGCATGCTCAGTCAGTGGAATGGGGATTATACAGACTTGTCTCCGACGATACAAGTAGATCAGAGGACCAGAGATTCACTCTGTTGGTGGCTGACCCTGGACAACCTGTCACAAGGGATGAGCTTCCGCAGACCAGAGTGGGTCATTGTCACGACCGACGCCAGTCTGGTGGGCTGGGGCGCGGTCTGGGAACCCCTGAAAGCTCAGGGTCTTTGGTCTCGGGAAGAATCTCTTCTCCCGATAAATATTCTGGAACTGAGAGCGATATTCAATGCTCTCAAGGCTTGGCCTCAGCTAGCAAAGGCCAAATTCATACGGTTTCAATCAGACAACATGACGACTGTTGCGTATATCAACCATCAGGGGGGAACAAGGAGTTCCCTGGCGATGGAAGAAGTGACCAAAATAATTCAATGGGCGGAGACTCACTCCTGCCACTTGTCTGCAATCCACATCCCAGGAGTGGAAAATTGGGAAGCGGATTTTCTGAGTCGTCAGACATTTCATCCGGGGGAGTGGGAACTCCATCCGGAAATCTTTGCCCAAATAATTCAATTGTGGGGCATTCCAGACATGGATCTGATAACGTCTCGTCAGAACTTCAAAGTTCCTTGCTACGGGTCCAGATCCAGGGATCCCAAGGCGACTCTAGTGGATGCACTAGTAGCACCTTGGAGCTTCAACCTAGCTTATGTGTTCCCACCGTTTCCTCTCATTTCCAGGCTGGTAGCCAGGATCAAACAGGAGAGGGTATCGGTGATCTTGATAGCTCCTGCGTGGCCACGCAGTACTTGGTATGCAGATCTGGTGAATATGTCATCGGCTCCACCATGGAAGCTACCTTTGAGACAGGACCTTCTTGTTCAAGGTCCGTTCGAACATCCGAATCTGGCCTCACTCCAACTGACTGCTTGGAGATTGAACGCTTGATTTTATCAAAGCGAGGGTTCTCAGATTCTGTCATTGATACTCTTGTTCAGGCCAGAAAGCCTGTAACTAGAAAAATCTACCATAAAATATGGAAAAAATATATCTGTTGGTGTGAATCTAAAGGATTCCCATGGAACAAGATAAAAATTCCTAAGATTCTATCCTTTCTTCAAGAAGGTTTGGAGAAAGGATTATCTGCAAGTTCTTTGAAGGGACAGATTTCTGCTTTATCTGTTTTACTTCACAAAAAGCTGGCGGCTGTGCCAGATGTTCAAGCTTTTGTTCAGGCTCTGGTTAGAATCAAGCCTGTTTACAAACCTTTGACTCCTCCTTGGAGTCTTAATTTAGTTCTTTCAGTTCTTCAGGGGGTTCCGTTTGAACCCCTACATTCCGTTGATATCAAGTTATTATCTTGGAAAGTTTTGTTTTTGGTTGCAATTTCTTCTGCTAGAAGAGTTTCAGAATTATCTGCTCTGCAGTGTTCTCCTCCTTATCTGGTGTTCCATGCAGATAAGGTGGTTTTGCGTACTAAACCTGGTTTTCTTCCGAAAGTTGTTTCTAACAAAAATATTAACCAGGAGATAGTCGTGCCTTCTTTGTGTCCGAATCCAGTTTCAAAGAAGGAACGTTTGTTGCACAATTTGGATGTAGTTCGTGCTCTAAAATTCTATTTAGAGGCTACAAAGGATTTCAGACAAACATCTTCCTTGTTTGTTGTTTATTCTGGTAAAAGGAGAGGTCAAAAAGCAACTTCTACCTCTCTCTCTTTTTGGCTTAAAAGCATCATCAGATTGGCTTATGAGACTGCCGGACGGCAGCCTCCTGAAAGAATCACAGCTCATTCCACTAGGGCCGTGGCTTCCACATGGGCCTTCAAGAACGAGGCTTCTGTTGATCAGATATGTAAGGCAGCGACTTGGTCTTCACTGCACACTTTTACTAAATTTTACAAATTTGATACTTTTACTTCTTCTGAGGCTATTTTTGGGAGAAAGGTTTTGCAAGCCGTGGTGCCTTCCATCTAGGTGACCTGATTTGCTCCCTCCCATCATCCGTGTCCTAAAGCTTTGGTATTGGTTCCCACAAGTAAGGATGACGCCGTGGACCGGACACACCGATTTTGGAGAAAACAGAATTTATGTTTACCTGATAAATTACTTTCTCCAACGGTGTGTCCGGTCCACGGCCCGCCCTGGTTTTTTAATCAGGTCTGATGATTTATTTTCTCTAACTACAGTCACCACGGTATCATATGATTTCTCCTATGCAAATATTCCTCCTTTACGTCGGTCGAATGACTGGGGAAGGCGGAGCCTAGGAGGGATCATGTGACCAGCTTTGCTGGGCTCTTTGCCATTTCCTGTTGGGGAAGAGAATATCCCACAAGTAAGGATGACGCCGTGGACCGGACACACCGTTGGAGAAAGTAATTTATCAGGTAAACATAAATTCTGTTTTTTAAATGGCACCGGAGTGTGCTGTTTATCTCAGGCAGTATTTGGAAGAAGAATCTGCCTGCGTTTTTCTATTATCTTAGCAGACGTAACTAAGATCCATTTGCTGTTCTCACACATTCTGAGGAGTAAGGTACTTCAGAGGGGGAATGGCGTGCAGGTTTTCCTGCAGATAAGGTATGTGCAGTAAAATATTTTTCTAGGAATGGAATTGACTAAGAAAATACTGCTGATACCGAAGTAATGTAAGTAAAGCCTTAAATGCAGCGATAGCGACTGGTATCAGGCTTATTAATAGAGATACATACTCTTGTAAAAATGTGTTTTAAAACGTTTGCTGGCATGTTTAATCGTTTTTTAACATATGTTTGGTGATAAAACTTATTGGGGCCTAAGTTTTTTCCACATGGCTGGCTTAAATTTTGCATAGAAACAGTTAACTGAAGCTTCCCACTGTTGGCTGTGGCAGTTTGTGTCTGTTTGTGTCTGTCATTTTTTTTTTTTATCTGTTTTTTGCATTAAGGGGTTAATCATCCATTTGCAAGTGGGTGCAATGCTCTGTTACCTTATTACATGTACTGTAAAAATTTCGTTTGTTTTACTGCCTTTTTTTCACTGTTTTTCAAATTTTGACAAAATTTGTTTCTCTTAAAGGCACAGTAACGTTTTATATATTTGCTTGTTAACTTGATTTAAAGTGTTTTCCAAGCTTACTAGTCTCATTATTAGTCTGTTCTAACATGTCTGACATAGAGGAAGCTCTGTGTTCATTATGTTTTAAAGCCATGGTGAAACCCCATCTTAGAATGTGTACCAGATGTACTGATTTCATGTTAAACAATAAAGATCATTTTTTGTCTTTAAAAACATTATCACCAGAGGATTCTGTCGTGGGGGTAGTTATGCCGACTAACTCTCCCCACGTGTCAGACCCTTCGACTCCCGCTTCAGGGACTCACGCTCAAATGGCGCCAAGTACATCAAGGGCGCCCATAGCGTTTATTTTACAAGACATGGCAAAGGTGGTGAATAATATTCTGGCAGCAGTATTAGTCAGACTACCTGAAATTAAAGGAAAGCAGTTAGCTCTGGGGGTAGATACAGAGCATACAGACGCTTCAAGAACCATGTATGATACTACCTCACAATATGCTTAGTCTGTGGGTGATTTTTTTTTTGACTCAGGGAAGATGATTTAACCTGATTCTGATATTTCTACATTTAAAATTTATGCTTGAGAACCTCCACTTGTTGCTCAGGGAGGCTTTGGCTGCTCTGAATGAATGTGTACAATCGCAGGGCCAGAGAAATTGTGTAGACTGGATAAATAATATGCAGTGCCGGTGTGTACTGATGTTTTTCCAATACCTAAAGAGGTTTACTAAAATTTTTTTAATGAGGAATGGGATAGACCAGGTGTGCCGTTCTCTTCCCCTCCTATTTTTTAGAAGAATGTTTTCTAATAGTTACCACCACACGGGACTTCTGGCAGACAGTTCCTAAGGTGGTGAGAAGAGTTTCTACTCTAGCTAAGCGTACCACTACCTCTGACGAGGACAGTTGTGCTTTTTAGATCCAATGGATAAAAAATGTTTATTCAACAGGGTTTTATCCTGCAGCCCCTTGCATACATTGCTTCTGTCACTGCTGCTGCGGCGTTCTGGGTTGAGTCTCTTGATGAGGCTTTACAGTTAAGAGACTCCATTGGATGAATATATTTGACAAGCTTATGCTAGCCAATTCCTTTGTTTTCTGATGCCTTGTTCATTTGACTAGACGGCTAAGAATTCTGTTTTTTACTATACTGGCGCGCAGAACGCTATGGCTTATATCATGGTCAGCTGTCGTGACTTTAATAAATAAGCTACTTAACTTCCCTTCAAGGGGCAGACCCTATTCGGGCCTGGTTTGAAGGAGATTATTGCTTATATCACTGGAGGAAAAGGTCATGCCCTTCCTCAGGATAGGTCTAAATCAAGGGCAAAAAAAAAAAAAAAAAAAAAGTCTAATTTTCGTACCTTTTAAAAACTTCAGGGCAGGTGTGGCATCCTCTAAGGCAAAACAAGAGGGAATTTTTGCTCAGTCCAAGGCGGTCTGGAGACAATCGGACCTGGAACAAAGATAAGCAGGCCAAGGAGCCTGCTGCTGCCTCTAAGGCAGCATGAAGGAACGGACCCCTATCCGGTAACGGATCCTATAGGGGGCAGACTTTCTCCAACATAGGTGTGTCCGGTCCACGGCGTCATCCTTACTTGTGGGATATTCTCTTCCCCAACAGGAAATGGCAAAGAGCCCAGCAAAGCTGGTCACATGATCCCTCCTAGGCTCCGCCTACCCCAGTCATTCTCTTTGCCGTTGTACAGGCAACATCTCCACGGAGATGGCTTAGAGTTTTTTAGTGTTTAACTGTAGTTTTTATTATTCAATCAAGAGTTTGTTATTTTAAAATAGTGCTGGTATGTACTATTTACTCAGAAACAGAAAAGAGATGAAGATTTCTGTTTGTATGAGGAAAATGATTTTAGCACCGTAACTAAAATCCATGGCTGTTCCACACAGGACTGTTGAGAGCAATTAACTTCAGTTGGGGGAACAGTGTGCAGTCTCTTGCTGCTTGAGGTATGACACATTCTAACAAGACGATGTAATGCTGGAAGCTGTCATTTTTCCCTATGGGATCCGGTAAGCCATGTTTATTACGATGGTAAATAAGGGCTTCACAAGGGCTTATTAAGATTGTAGACTTTTCTGGGCTAAATCGATTCAGTTTTAAAACATATTTAGCTTTGAGGAATCATTTTATCTGGGTTTTATTGATATTATAATATCGGCAGGCACTGTATTAGACACCTTATTTCTCTGGGGCTTTCCCAAAGCATAAGCAGAGCCTCATTTTCGCGCCGGTGTGGCGCACTTGTTTTTGAGAGGCATGGCATGCAGTCGCATGTGAGAGGAGCTCTGATACTTAGAAAGTCTTTCTGAAGGCGTCATTTGGTATCGTATTCCCCTTTGGGCTTGGTTGGGTCTCAGCAAAGCAGATACCAGGGACTGTAAAGGGGTTAAAGTGTTAAAACGGCTCCGGTTCCGTTATTTTAAGGGTTAAAGCTTCCAAATTTGGTGTGCAATACTTTTAAGGCTTTAAGACACTGTGGTGAAAATTTGGTGAATTTTGTACAATTCCTTCATGTTTTTTCGCAATTGCAGTAATAAAGTGTGTTCAGTTTAAAATTTAAAGTGACAGTAACGGTTTTATTTTAAAACGTTTTTTGTACTTTATTATCAAGTTTATGCCTGTTTAACATGTCTGAACTACCAGATAGACTGTGTTCTGAATGTGGGGAAGCCAGAATTCCTGTTCATTTAAATAAATGTGATTTATGTGATAATGACAATGATGCCCAAGATGATTCCTCAAGTGAGGGGAGTAAGCATGGTACTGCATCATTCCCTCCTTCGTCTACACGAGTCTTGCCCACTCAGGAGGCCCCTAGTATATCTAGCGCGCCAATACTGCTTACTATGCAACAATTAACGGCTGTAATGGATAATTCTGTCAAAAACATTTTAGCCAAAATGAACCCTTGTCAGCGTAAGCGTGGCTGCTCTGTTTTAGTTACTGAAGAGCATGACGACGCTGATATTAATATCTCTGAAGGGCCCCTAACCCAATCTGAGGGGGCCAGGGAGGTTTTGTCTGAGGGAGAAATTACTGATTCAGGGAACATTTCTCAACAGGCTGAACCTGATGTAATTGCATTTAAATTTAAGTTGGAACATCTCCGCATTCTGCTTAAGGAGGTATTATCCACTCTGGATGATTGTGAAAAGTTGGTCATCCCAGAGAAACTATGTAAAATGGACAAGTTCCTAGAGGTGCCGGAGCTCCCAGAAGCTTTTCCTATACCCAAGCGGGTGGCGGACATTGTTAATAAAGAATGGGAAAGGCCCGGTATTCCTTTCGTCCCTCCCCCCATATTTAAAAAATTGTTTCCTATGGTCGACCCCAGAAAGGACTTATGGCAGACAGTCCCCAAGGTCGAGGGAGCGGTTTCTACTTTAAACAAACGCACCACTATACCCATAGAGGATAGTTGCGCTTTCAAAGATCCTATGGATAAAAAATTAGAAGGTTTGCTTAAAAAGATGTTTGTTCAATGCAAGGCTGGAACAAGGGAAAGCAGGCCAAGAAGCCTGCCACTGCTACCAAGACAGCATGAAATATTGGCCCCCGATCCGGGACCGGATCTGGTGGGGGGCAGACTCTCTCTCTTCGCTCAGGCTTGGGCAAGAGATGTTCTGGATCCCTGGGCGCTAGAAATAGTCTCCCAGGGTTATCTTCTGGAATTCAAGGGACTTCCCCCAAGGGGGAGGTTCCACAGGTCTCAGTTGTCTTCAGACCACATAAAAAGACAGGCGTTCTTACATTGTGTAGAAGACCTGTTAAAAATGGGAGTGATTCATCCTGTTCCACTAAGAGAACAAGGGTTGGGGTTCTACTCCAATCTGTTCATAGTTCCCAAAAAAGAGGGAACGTTCAGACCAATCTTAGATCTCAAGATCTTAAACAAGTTTCTCAAGGTTCCATCTTTCAAGATGGAAACCATTCGAACTATTCTTCCTTCCATCCAGGAGGGTCAATTCATGACCACGGTGGATTTAAAGGATGCGTATCTACATATTCCTATCCACAAGGAACATCATCGGTTCCTAAGGTTTGCATTCCTGGACAAACATTACCAGTTCGTGGCGCTTCCTTTCGGATTAGCCACTGCTCCAAGGATTTTCACAAAGGTACTAGGCTCCCTTCTAGCGGTGCTAAGACCAAGGGGCATTGCAGTAGTACCTTACCTGGACGACGTTCCGCAGACCAGAGTGGGTCATTGTCACGACCGACGCCAGTCTGATGGGCTGGGGCGCGGTCTGGGGATCCCTGAAAGCTCAGGGTCTTTGGTCTCGGGAAGAATCTCTTCTACCGATAAATATTCTGGAACTGAGAGCGATATTCAATGCTCTCAAGGCCTGGCCTCGGCTAGCGAGGACCAAGTTCATACGGTTTCAATCAGACAACATGACAACTGTTGCGTACATCAACCATCAGGGGGGAACAAGGAGTTCCCTAGCGATGGAAGAAGTGACCAAAATCATTCTATGGGCGGAGTCTCACTCCTGCCATCTGTCTGCTATCCACATCCCAGGAGTGGAAAATTGGGAAGCGGATTTTCTGAGTCGTCAGACATTGCATCCGGGGGAGTGGGAACTCCATCCGGAAATCTTTGCCCAAGTCACTCACCTGTGGGGCATTCCAGACATGGATCTGATGGCCTCTCGTCAGAACTTCAAAGTTCCTTGCTACGGGGCCAGATCCAGGGATCCCAAGGCGGCTCTAGTGGATGCACTAGTAGCACCTTGGACCTTCAAACTAGCTTATGTGTTCCCGCCATTTCCTCTCATCCCCAGGCTGGTAGCCAGGATCAATCAGGAGAGGGCGTCGGTGATCTTGATAGCTCCTGCGTGGCCACGCAGGACTTGGTATGCAGATCTGGTGAATATGTCATCGGCTCCACCTTGGAAGCTACCTTTGAGACGAGACCTTCTTGTTCAGGGTCCGTTCGAACATCCGAATCTGGTTTCACTCCAGCTGACTGCTTGGAGATTGAACGCTTGATTTTATCGAAGCGAGGATTCTCAGATTCTGTTATCGATACTCTTGTTCAGGCCAGAAAGCCTGTAACTAGAAAGATTTACCACAAAATTTGGAAAAAATATATCTGTTGGTGTGAATCTAAAGGATTCCCTTGGGACAAGGTTAAGATTCCTAGGATTCTATCCTTCCTTCAAGAAGGATTGGAAAAAGGATTATCTGCTAGTTCCCTGAAGGGACAGATTTCTGCCTTGTCGGTATTACTTCACAAAAAGCTGGCAGCTGTGCCAGATGTTCAAGCCTTTGTTCAGGCTCTGGTCAGAATCAAGCCTGTTTACAAACCTTTGACTCCTCCTTGGAGTCTCAATTTAGTTCTTTCAGTTCTTCAGGGGGTTCCGTTTGAACCCTTACATTCCGTTGATATTAAGTTATTATCTTGGAAAGTTTTGTTTTTAGTTGCGATTTCTTCTGCTAGAAGAGTCTCAGAATTATCTGCTCTGCAGTGTTCTCCTCCTTATCTGGTGTTCCATGCAGATAAGGTGGTTTTACGTACTAAACCTGGTTTTCTTCCAAAAGTTGTTTCTAACAAAAACATTAACCAGGAGATTATCGTACCTTCTCTGTGTCCAAAACCAGTTTCAAAGAAGGAACGTTTGTTGCACAATTTGGATGTTGTTCGCGCTCTAAAATTCTATTTAGATGCTACAAAGGATTTTAGACAAACATCTTCCTTGTTTGTTGTTTATTCAGGTAAAAGGAGAGGTCAAAAAGCAACTTCTACCTCTCTCTCTTTTTGGATTAAAAGCATCATCAGATTGGCTTACGAGACTGCCGGACGGCAGCCTCCCGAAAGAATCACAGCTCATTCCACTAGGGCTGTGGCTTCCACATGGGCCTTCAAGAACGAGGCTTCTGTTGATCAGATATGTAGGGCAGCGACTTGGTCTTCACTGCACACTTTTACCAAATTTTACAAGTTTGATACTTTTGCTTCTTCTGAGGCTATTTTTGGGAGAAAGGTTTTGCAAGCCGTGGTGCCTTCCATTTAGGTGACCTGATTTGCTCCCTCCCTTCATCCGTGTCCTAAAGCTTTGGTATTGGTTCCCACAAGTAAGGATGACGCCGTGGACCGGACACACCTATGTTGGAGAAAACAGAATTTATGTTTACCTGATAAATTTATTTCTCCAACGGTGTGTCCGGTCCACGGCCCGCCCTGGTTTTTTAATCAGGTCTGATAATTTATTTTCTTTAACTACAGTCACCACGGTACCATATGGTTTCTCCTATGCAAATATTCCTCCTTAACGTCGGTCGAATGACTGGGGTAGGCGGAGCCTAGGAGGGATCATGTGACCAGCTTTGCTGGGCTCTTTGCCATTTCCTGTTGGGGAAGAGAATATCCCACAAGTAAGGATGACGCCGTGGACCGGACACACCGTTGGAGAAAGAAATTTATCAGGTAAACATAAATTCTGTTTTCATTCTTTGCCCAGGCTTGGGCAAGAGATGCCCAGGATCCCTAGGCATTGGAATTTATATCCCAGAGATATCTTCTGGATTTCAAAGATTCCCCCCCAAAAAAAGGGGAGATTTCGCCTTTCACAATTATCTGCAAACCAGATAAAGAAGGAGGCATTCTTACATTGTGTACGAGATCCATCCAGTTCCAAGAGAGGAACAGGGACAGAGTTTTTACTCAAATCTGTTTGTGGTTCCCAAGGAGAGGGAACCTTCAGACCTATTTTGGATCTAAAGATCTTAAACAAATTCCTCAGAATTCCGTCATTTAAGATGGAAACTATTCGTACCATCTTAACTATGATCCAGGAGAGTCAATAGAGGACTACAATGGATTTGAAGGATGCTTATCCTCACATTGTGATGCATAAAGATCACCATCGTTTTTCAGGTTTGCCTTTCTAGACAGGCATTACCAGTTTGTAGCTCTTTCCTTTGGGATATCTACAGCCCCAAGAATCTTTATGGAGGTTCTGGGGTCGCTTTGGCGGTCCTTAGACCGCGGGGCATAGAAGTGGCCCCTTATTTAGACGACATCCTGATACAGGCGTCAAACAGAAATGCCAGTACTACGTCCGTATGAGACTGGGCAATTTGGATGAGATCACATGGGTGGAAAGTGAACAAGGAAAGAGTTCTCTATCCCCAATCTCAAGGGTTTCCCTCCTAGGGACTCTGATAGATTCTGTAGAAATGAAAATTTACCTGACGGAGTCCAGGTTGTCAAAGTTTCTAAATTTCTGCCGTGTTTTTTTCATCCCATCCGCGCCCTTCGGTGGCTCAGTACATGAATGAAATCGGCTTAATGGTAGCGGCAAGGGACATAGTACCGTTTGCACGTCTACATTTCAGACCGCTGCAACTATGCATGCTCAGTCAGAGGA